>NC_053390.1:353836995-354138662 GCF_905171765.1 Bufo bufo
TTTACTAACTACTAACTGTAGGCACTACAGAGCGTCATGATAACTACAGGGGGCACTGTGGGGAGCTTTATAAATACTGAGGCCACAACAAGGCACATTATAACTAATGGGGGATACTATAGAGGTCTTATTACTACTGTGGGCTCTATAGGGGTACCTTATAGAGGGGTCTTGTTACTGCTGGGGGCACTACAGGTGGCCCTTATTTTTACTGGGGGCACTGTGGGTACTACTGGGGGTAAATTTTGGACAAAATATGGAGGCCACTAATACTATCGGGGGCCCTCTTGAGGAGCATTTTCGCTATTGGAGTACTGTATGCGGCACTATTAATATTGAGGGCAGTCTGGGCACACTATTACTATTATTGGGGTTTATCTTTATGGCACAATTATTTTTGCAATATAGTGGCTTAGTTGCCCATAGTAACCAATTAGATTCCACCTTTCATTGTTCACAGCTCTTTTTGAAAATGAAAGGTGGAATCTGATTGGTGCTAAGGGCAACTAAGACAGTTCTACTTTACATCAGTTTGATAAATCTCGTCAACTATATTGCAAAAATAATTGTGCCATAAAGATAAAACCCAATAATAATAATAGTGCGCCCAGACTGCCCTCAATATTAAGTGCCGCCTACAGTACTCCAATAGCGAAAATGCTCCTCAAGAGTACCCCCGCTAGTATTAGTAGCCTCCATATTTTGTCCAAACTTAATGCTCCCCAAATACCCCCAGTAGTAATAATGACCCACATTGCCCCCAGTAGAAATAAGCCCCACCTGTAGTGCCCCCAGCAGTAACAAGGCCCCTCTATAAGGTACCCCTATAGAGCCCACAGTAGTAATAAGACCTCTATAGTAGTGCTGCAGTAAACGATTATTTCAGTAATCGAGTATTCTATCGATTATTTTTTACGATTAATCGAGTAATCTAATAAGAAAAAATGAATTAATAGACTGTTTTCCTTTATAAAAACTCATCAGACCCCCTGCCATCAGTCCCCAACACCCTTCGCCCCCCCCTGTGTGATCAGCCCAAGTGCATCAGTTCCCCCAGTGCCATCAGCTCTACTATCCCCCAGTGCCATCAGCTCCCCCCCACGTCAGTGCTTCAGCTTCGTTCCCCCAGTGCCTTCAGCTCTCCCCCACCCCAGTGTCTTCAGTTCCACTCCCCCAGTGCCATCAGCCCCTCCATGCCATCTATTGCCATGTAAGATGTATGTAGTGCTGTATTCTCCTGTATGCTTTGTATTGCTGTATGTAATGTTTCCAAATATGTCTCAACAGTAGGGCTGGGGGGTATGGGTTGGATTCAGAATTTGGCAAGCGGGTGCCGAGAAGGGTGGAGGAGTGCCATTCCAGTTTTCACCTCAGGCAGCAGAAAGGCTAGGTGCACCACTGGATGTGTCACAAGAAAACAATCTCACATTGAGCTGTACATATACAGTACAGACCAAAAGTTTGGACACACCTTCTCATTCAAAGAGTTTTCTTTATTTTCATGACTATGAAAATTGTAGATTCACACTGAAGGCATCAAAACTATGAATTAACACATGTGGCATTATATACATAACAAACAAGTGTGAAACAACTGAAAATATGTCATATTCTAGGTTCTTCAAAGTAGCCACCTTTTGCTTTGATTACTGCTTTGCACACTCTTGGCATTCTCTTGATGAGCATCAAGAGGTAGTCTCCTGAAATGGTTTTCACTTCACAGGTGTGCCCTGTCAGGTTTAATAAGTGGGATTTCTTGCCTTATAAATGGGGTTGGGACCATCAGTGGCGTTGGGGAGAAGTCAGGTGGATACACAGCTGATAGTCCTACTGAATAGACTGTTAGAATTTGTATTATGGCAAGAAAAAAGCAGCTAAGTAAAGAAAAACAAGTGGCCATCATTATTTTAAGAAATGAAGGTCAGTCAGTCAGCCGAAAAATTGGGAAAACTTTGAAAGTAAGGGCTATTTGACCATGAAGGAGAGTGATGGGGTGCTGCGCCAGATGACCTGGCCTCCACAGTCACTGGACCTGAACCCAATCGAGATGGTTTGGGGTGAGCTGGACCGCAGAGTGAAGGCAAAAGGGCCAACAAGTGCTAAGCATCTCTGGGAACTCCTTCAAGACTGTTGGAAGACCATTTCAGGGGACTACCTCTTGAAGCTCATCAAGAGAATGCCAAGAGTGTGCAAAGCAGTAATCAAAGCAAAAGGTGGCTACTTTGAAGAACCTAGAATATGACATATTTTCAGTTGTTTCACACTTGTTTGTTATGTATATAATTCCACATGTGTTAATTCATAGTTTTGATGCCTTCATAGTCATGAAAATAAAGAAAACTCTTTGAATGAGAAGGTGTGTCCAAACTTTTGGTCTGTACTGTACATTATATTAAAGCAATCGGCCGGGCACAGGAGCTGTGCTTGCCCAATCAGGGCAGGCCCCTGCTGTAACTAAAGGTATCAGAGATAACTCCAATGCCGGCTGTTTAACTCCTTAGATGCAGCACTCCATCAGCTACCTGCAATGCAAGTGTGGGGTGCGGATGGTTGCTATGGTAACCAGAAGCCTTACAAAGGCCTCTGGGTCTGCCAGCTACGGAGGCCTATGATGCCCTGCCACAGGCATTGTCTGATAGGCGAACTGTCTGTGTAATGCATTGTACCAGCGACCAGACCATTTGAAGTTAAAGTCCCCTAATGGGACTGAAATAAAAAGTAAAAAAAAAAAAAAAAAGGATAAAGAGTTTTAGGAATATAAAAAAAAAAATAAAGGGTTTCTGTCACCTGAAAAATGGGGGGGGGGGGGGCATTGCTCCTAGAGGATCCGTTTGCCCACCCCTTTTCACGCCCGTCTTCTCTTGATTGACAGCGCCAGGGCAGCGCTGCTCTCCTCCTGCCGGCCGTGTCTACTAAGAAAATCTCGCGCCTGTGCCGTCCCCTATTTGGCACAGGTGCAGTGAGGGAAGGACGCTCAGCGGCTGCTGGCTTCCTCACTGCGCCTGCGCTGAATACGTCACAGTGAGGAAGCCGGCTGCGGGAGAACGTCCTTCCCTCACTGCGCCTAATACTGAACGGGACGGCGCAGGCGTGAGATTTTCTTAGTAGACACGGCCGGCAGGAGGAGAGCAGTGCTGCCTAGGCCCTGTCAATCAAGAGAAGAAGGGCGTGAAAAGAGGTGGGCAAACGGAACCTCTAGGAGCAGGTGCAATGCCCCCCCCCCCCCCCCCCCCCCCCACTCCTAGAGGCTAAGTAGCATATTAGAAAACTTTGTTTTTCTCAATAAAGGCTTCAGGCAGTGAGATGGCACTAATGTAGTTATGTTCAGCTGACATTAGCACATCGCTAATGTCATCCAGCTTAATACCCATTTTTCGGGTGACAGAAACCCTTTAAGTTAAAAAAAAGTCTCTTTTGCCCTATAAAACTATTGAAAAAACTGATAAAAGACATTTGTCATTGCTGCATCTGTGACAACCCTCCTTATAAAAATACTACACGGTGCCAGAAAAGCTATTTTTTTGTTATCGCACCGTGCAAAAACCATATTTTCAAATGATCAAAAAGTTGTATGTACCCCAAAATGGTACCAATGAAAACAACACCTGATCCCGCAAAAAATGAGCCCTTATACAAGACCATCACCAGAAAAATTTAAAAAAATATGGACAGTGCTTAGCCCCATCTTGCCCTAGAAACTGTAATATTTCTAGGGCACCGATAACGGATTTATCTCTGAAGGGTGAGCGGGGCATGTATGGAGCAGGTACCTGCTATATAACAGCTGACACCCAGCCGCAATGACCAGGATCAAAGATAATCCCTGAGATACTGCACTCAATTTTAATTTCATATTTTTTACGTGACTACGGGGTTGTATGGCAAGCGTGGACGATTTTGACTAGGTGCAGGAGTGGGGATGCATGGAGGGCAGGGGAGCGATTTAGATTTTTAACAACAGGTTTCCGACTCAACAGCAGACGCGTGGGGTCAGGGCACATATTTACAAGTACACTATATATATGCTAGACACACATAAATACACCATACAGTATATATATGCTACATATACATACCATATTTCTCGCCCTATAAGACGCACAGGCCCATAAGACACACCTAGGTTTTAGAGGAGGACAATAAGAAAAAAATATTTTTGAATCAAGTTGTTTTTATTGACAAAGATATCATATCAGATGTACATTAAACATAATGTAAAATATTGATAAAGAAAAATAAAACTGTGTGATACAATCTCCTGCTTGTTGTCATATTTTATATATTATATAACTCTTACTGAACCCCAAAAACCCAACCCTCCCCCCTTAGACCTCCCTCCCTCATAAAACCCATACTAAAAACACTGGTATTTTGCACTCCACCCCCTTAAATCGTAATATGATTATTGGTCAACCATCGACTCCATAATTTATCAAATGTTTGTGGACAACCTCTTTTAAGAAATATAGCTTTTTCGCAGATCAGCATATTATTGACTTAAACCCAGAATTCCTCCAAAGTCGGAGGACTCGCCTGTATCCAATGCAGAGCAATCAGTTTTCTGGCTACATACAACAACCATCCCACTGCGATCCTACTAGATTCGTCTAACCCTACAGAAAAAATATATATTTTTCATTAGACCTCAGATCAGACCAGCAACCAGACCCCCAATGTTAATCAGACCTCAGTTTACAGCACCTATCAGACCCCCAATGTTAATCAGACCTCAGTTCACAGCACCTATCAGACCCCCAATGTTAATCAGACCTCAGTTCACAGCTCCTATCAGACCATCAATGTTAGGGTCCATTCACACGTCCGTTGTTTCTTTCCTGATCTGTTCCGCAAAAAACGGAACAGATCTGGACCAGATCTGTACCCATTCATTTTCAATAGGTCCTGAAAAAAAATCAGACATTGAGCTGTCCAATTTTTTTCAGGACCCATTGAAAATGAATGGGTACAGATCTGGTCCAGATCTGTTCCGCAAAAAACGGGACAGATCAGGAAAGAAACAACGGACGTGTGAATGGACCCTTAAAGCACCTATCAGACCCCCAATGTTAATATTTTTCATTAGACCTCAGATCAGACCAGCAACCAGACCCCCAATGTTAATCAGACCTCAGTTCACAGCACCTATCAGACCCCCAATGTTAATCAGACCTCAGTTCACAGCACCTATCAGACCCCCAATGTTAATCAGACCTCAGTTCACAGCTCCCATCAGACCCCCAATGTTAAAGCACCTATCAGACCCCCAATGTTAATATTTTTCATTAGACCTCAGATCAGACCAGCAACCAGACCCCCAATGTTAATCAGACCTCAGTTCACAGCTCCTATCAGACCCCCAATGTTAAAGCACCTATCAGACCCCCAATGTTAATCAGACCTCAGTTCACAGCTCCTATCAGACCCCCAATGTAAATCAGACCTCAGTTAACAGCACCTATCAGACCCCCAATGTTAATCAGACCTCAGCTCACAGCACCAATCAGACCCCCAATGTTAATCAGACCTCAGCTCACAGCACCAATCAGACCCCCACTCTTAATAAGACCCTCAATCAGACCTCAGATCAGGCCCCCAATGTTAATAAGACCCCAATAGGACCTCAGATCAGACTCACAATCAGACCTCAGCTCAGACCCCAATGTGAATGACCCCCAATCAGACCTCAGGAGGGAACTCCATACCTCAGATAAGACCCCCATGCCCATAATGGACGTGCCCGTATTCGCCCCATAAGACACAGTGACATCCCCCCCCAATGAGGGGAAAAAAGTGCGTAATATGGGGCGGAAAATACTGTACCTCCCAACTTTTAAATAACTCAAGATAGGACAGTATCAACAGCACACTTTTTGAACACTAAGGCTACTTTCACACTAGCGTCGGGGCTCCGCTTGTGAGCTCCGTTTGAAGGGGCTCACAAGCGGCCCCGAACGCATCCGTCCAGCTACTAATGCATTCTGAGTGGACGCGGATCCGCTCAGAATGCATCAGTCTGGCAGCGTTCAGCCTCTGCTCAGCAAGCGGACACCTGAACGCTGCTTGCAGCGTTCGGGTGTCCGCCTGGCCGTGCGGAGGCAAGCGGATCCGTCCAGACTTACAATGTAAGTCAAGGGGGACGGATCCGTATGAAGATGACACAATATGGCTCAATCTTTAAACGGATCCGTCCCCCATTGACTTTCAATGTAAAGTCTGGACGGATCCGACTTTCACACTTAGATTTTTTTTTAAACTATAATGCAGACGGATCCGTTCTGAACGGATCCAAACGTCTGCATTATAGGAGCGGATCCGTCTGTGAAGACACCAGACGGACCCGCTCTGAACGGTAGTGTGAAAGTAGCCTAAGCCACACCACTAACTCCACCAAATGTCTATCTATACATGTCCTAGTCCCACTTAGTCCCATTTTGAACCACACAGTAGTTATGCCGGATGCAGGACGGTTGGGAGGTATGCATACATAAACAGACCATATATACACTATACACATGAATACACTACATATACAATATACACACATATATGATGCACTCATATTTACATACACCATATACTGTACATACATACATCTCTTCTGATATAGATACCAAAGTATAATATATTGTCCCAGTAGAACTAAATACAACATTGCAGCACAATATACTATCTCAGCAGAAGTACTGCCAGGACAGTATTTATGCCAGGACAGTATTATGCCAGGACAGCACTGTGGTATTTGGTTCTGCTGGGGTGGTATTTTGTACACTTTGGTATTTGGTTTACCACAGTGCAGCACAATACACTGCCCCATCAGAACCAAATACCACAGTGCTGCACAAAATACTGTCAATCAGACCTCAGTTCACAGCACCTATCAGACCCCCAATGTTAATCAGACCTCAGTTCACAGCTCCTATCAGACCCCCAATGTTAATCAGACCTCAGTTCACAGCACCTATCAGACCCCCAATGTTAATCAGACCTCAGTTCACAGCACCTATCAGACCCCCAATGTTAATCAGACCTCAGTTCACAGCACCTATCAGACCCCCAATGTTAATCAGACCTCAGTTCACAGCTCCTATCAGACCCCCAATGTTAATCAGACCTCAGTTCACAGCACCTATCAGACCCCCAATGTTAATCAGACCTCAGTTCACAGCACCTATCAGACCCCCAATGTTAATCAGACCTCAGTTCACAGCACCTATCAGACCCCCAATGTTAATCAGACCTCAGTTCACAGCACCTATCAGACCCCCAATGTTAATCAGACCTCAGTTCACAGCACCTATCAGACCCCCAATGTTAATCAGACCTCAGTTCACAGCACCTATCAGACCCCCAATGTTAATCAGACCTCAGTTCACAGCACCTACCAGACCCCCAATGTTAATCAGACCTCAGTTCACAGCACCTATCAGACCCCCAATGTTAATCAGACCTCAGTTCACAGCTCCTATCAGACCCCCAATGTTAATCAGACCTCAGTTCACAGCACCTATCAGACCCCCAATGTTAATCAGACCTCAGTTCACAGCACCTATCAGACCCCCAATGTTAATCAGACCTCAGTTCACAGCACCTATCAGACCCCCAATGTTAATCAGACCTCAGTTCACAGCTCCTATCAGACCCCCAATGTTAATCAGACCTCAGTTCACAGCACCTATCAGACCCCCAATGTTAATCAGACCTCAGTTCACAGCACCTATCAGACCCCCAATGTTAATCAGACCTCAGTTCACAGCACCTATCAGACCCCCAATGTTAATCAGACCTCAGTTCACAGCACCTATCAGACCCCCAATGTTAATCAGACCTCAGTTCACAGCACCTATCAGACCCCCAATGTTAATCAGACCTCAGTTCACAGCACCTATCAGACCCCCAATGTTAATCAGACCTCAGTTCACAGCACCTACCAGACCCCCAATGTTAATCAGACCTCAGTTCACAGCACCTATCAGACCCCCAATGTTAATCAGACCTCAGTTCACAGCACCTATCAGACCCCCAATGTTAATCAGACCTCAGTTCACAGCACCTATCAGACCCCCAATGTTAATCAGACCTCAGTTCACAGCACCTACCAGACCCCCAATGTTAATCAGACCTCAGTTCACAGCACCTATCAGACCCCCAATGTTAATCAGACCTCAGTTCACAGCTCCTATCAGACCCCCCAATGTTAAAGCACCTATCAGACCCCCATGCCTACAGTGCTCCCACTAATAATAATGCCCCCTAAATGCCTCCATTAATAATAATGCCCCTACAGTGCTCCCAGAAATAATAATATCCCTTATGGTGTCCCTACTAATAACAATTTTCCATAACATGCTACAAGTAAAAATAATGCCCCCTATTGTACTCCCAGAAATAACAATGTCCCCTAAAATATCCCAATACAAATGTAGCTGTATTACAAAATTCCCCTATAGTGCCCCTAGTGTTAAAAAATACCCCCAGTAATGCCCCCTACAGTGTTCCCAGTGACTAATGCCCCCTATAGTTCCCCCAGTTACTAATGCCTTCTGTAGTGCTCCCAGTGGCTAATGCCCCTCTATTTGGCCTATGTAATTCCCCCTATAGTGCCCAAATATAATAGTGTCACCTGCTAAGGCTACTTTCACACTCGCGTTTTGGCTTTCTGTTTGTAAGATCCGTTGAGGGCTCTTAGAAGCGGTCCAAAACGGATCAGTTTTGCCCTAATGCATTCTGAATGGAAAAGGATCCGCTCAGTTTGCCTCTGTTCCATCTGCAACTTGTACAAAAAAAGAGCAAGGATTTTTACAAGGTAAAAAATCTCATTTTATTCAATATAAATCACATGATCATTACAGGTAATGCTCTAAAGGGACAGGACATGGAGACTGAGCCACAAAGGGCTATACAATGTGGAGAATCACAATGGGGGATAATGTGACCATAAACAGCAGGGAACAACAATTTACCAGAGGCCGTGAACAAAGGTGTAGTTGCGGGTGCAATTGCTAATCCCTAGTGTAAAACAACTACCTGACTATTGTTCACAACATCTGTCCAAGGATGCTGTAAGGTGTCAATGGACGGTGCAGTACTAATGAAGATGGCATATAACAATGAACTGCCAACTTCTCGTCCCACCCTGGTCCAGCTGCCAAGTTACCTACCCATGTTGCTGCTGTACAATGGTAACACGATTCCCCCACTGCTTCAACCTCGACACGTGTTTCGCCACGTAGGCTTCGTCAGGAGCCTCTGTTCCATCTCGATTCCGCTTTGGAGGTGGACAACAAAACGCTGCTTGTAGTGTTTTGTTGTCCGTCTGATGAAACTGAGCCAAACGGATCCGTTCTGACACACAATGTAAGTCAATGAGGACGGATCCGTTTTCTATGACACAATCTGGCACAATAGAAAACTGATCCGTCTCCCATTGACTTTCAATGGAGTTCATGACGGATCCGTCTTGGCTATGTTACAGATAATACAAAAGGATCCGTTCATGACGGATACATGCGGTTGTATTATTGTAACGGATCCGTTTTTGCAGATCCATGACGGATCCGCCCAAAACGCGAGTGTGAAAGTAGTCTAAGTCAGTAATGCCCCCTATAGCACCTCAACTTAGGCTACTTTCACACCTGCGTTCAGGTGTCTGCTCATGAGCTCCGTTTGAAGGGGCTCACGAGCGGCCCTGAACGCAGCCGTCCGGCCCTAATGCATTCTCAGTGGAGGCGGATCCACTGAGAATGCATCCGCCTGCCAGCGCTCAGCCTCCGCTCAGTGAGCGGACACCTGAACGCTGATTGCAGCGTTCGGGTGTCCGCCTGGCCGTGCGGAGGCGAGCGGATCCGTCCAGACTTATAATGGAAGTCAATGGGGACGGATCCGCTTGAAGATGACACCATATGGCTCAATCTTCAAGCGGATCCGTCCCCCATTGACTTTCAATGTAAAGTCTGGACGGATCCGCTCAGGCTACTTTCACACTTAGAAATTTTTCTAAGTAATAATGCAGACGGATCCGTTCTGAACGGATGCAAACGTCTGCATTATCGGAGCGGATCCGTCTGATGAAACATCAGACGGACCCGCTCCGAACGCTAGTGTGAAAGTAGCCTTAGCTGTGCATCCTATAAGGCCTCAGTAATGCATCCCTATAGTGCCCCAACTTTGCTTAAAAGCAGAGAAATTTAAAGGGACACTGACAGGCCTTCTGAGCACAGTTAGCTCTTTATATGCCCCCCTAGGTCTTATAATAAGTTCCCAATTCATATAAGTATTATCCCTGTGCGCATTATAAAATGTTAAAAATAATCTTTATAATCACCTCTCCTTTCTGCCCAAGGGGCGTTCTTTGTGGCGCATTTGTGCCCAGCCGCGTCCCAACTGCCGGATCCTTAGACACGCCCATCGCATTAGTATTCACTTCGCTGGGCGGTATTTCTCAGTCCCCGACATTCGGAGATCATGCGCATGCGCCCGGCACCCTTGGGCAGAAAGGAGAGGTGATTATAAAGATTATTTTTAACGTTTTATAATGCGCACAGGGATAATACTTATATGAATTGGGAACTTATTATAAGACCTAGGGGGGCATATAAAGAGCTAACTATGCTCAGAAGGCCTGTCAGTGTCCCTTTAAATAAAAAAATACAAAACTTTTCAAATTGTCTGTAAATTTTAGATTTTTAAATAATTTACATGAAATTAAAATTATTTAAATAAAGATAAAACATACAGTTGTGTTCAAAATTATTCAACCCCCTCTGAAATTGAGTGTTTTGGCCAGTTTGACATTGATTTTGATCATTTCAGTCATCTTGTTTACAATTAAATCAAAGAGGCACTTGTAAGTCAGACAAATATAACATAACATTTATAATGAAATAACCACAAATGTCTTTTCTGTGCTCACATCATTATCAGTTTTATTCAACCCCCAAGTGACATTCAATCTTAGTACTTAGTACAACATCCTTTTCCAGTTATAACAGCTTTTAAACGTGAAGCATAGCTTGACACAAGTGTCTTGCAGCGATCTACGAGTATCTTCGCCCATTCTTCATGGGCAAAAGCCTCCAGTTCAGTCACATTCTTAGGCTTGCGCGCTGCAACTGCTTTCTTTAAGTCCCACCAGAGGTTCTCAATCGGATTTAAGTCTAGTGACTGCGATGGCCACTTCAAAATGTTCCAGCCTTTAATCTGCAACCATGCTCTAGTGGACTTGGAGGTATGCTTGGGATCATTGTCCTGTTGAAAGGTCCAACGTCTCCCAAGCCTCAGGTTTGTGACGGACTGCATCACATTTTCATCCAATATCTCCTGGTACTGAAGAGAATTCATGGTACCTTGCACACGCTGAAGCTTCCCTGTACCTGTAGAAGCAAAACAGCCCCAAAGCATGATTGACCCCCCGCCATGCTTCACAGTAGGCAAGGTGTTCTTTTCTTCATAGGCCTTGTTCTTCCTCCTCCAAACATAGCGTTGATCCATGGGCCCAAACAGTTCTAATTTTGTTTCATCAGTCCACAGAACACTATCCCAAAACTTTTGTGGTTTGTCCACATGACTTTTGGCATACTGCAGTCGACTCTTCTTATTCTTTGGAGACAGCAAGGGGGTGCACCTGGGAGTTCTGGCATGGAGGCCTTCATTACGCAGTGTGCGCCTTATTGTCTGAGTTGAAACTTCAGTACCCACATCTGACAAATCTTTTTTCAGTTCCTCAGCAGTCACACGGGGACTTTTCTCCACTTTGCGCTTCAGGTAGCGCACAGCAGTCGAAGTCAGCATCTTCTTTCTGCCACGACCAGGTAGCGTTTCAACAGTGTCCTTTGCCTTGAATTTGCGAATGATGCTTCCTATGGTGTCTCTTGGTATGTTTAACATCTTTCCAATCTTCTTATAGCCATTGCCCTTCCTGTGAAGAGAAATCACCTCTTCTCTTGTCTTCCTGGACCATTCTCTTGACTTCACCATGTTTGTAAACACACCAGTAAATGTCTAGAAGGAACTGAGTATCACAGTCCTTTTAAATCTGCCTAATTGGTGCTTATTATGCTTGATTGCTGCTCCTTGACATCCACAGGTGTTTTCAATACCTGATCGAAAACACTTGAATGAACCTCTGTTCTTAAGAGTGGTAGTCTTTAAGGGGTTGAATAATTGTGTCAATGAAGAAATCACAAAAAAAACATTTAATACTGTATTACAAAAACAATTGATGTCATTTTAGTTGCATTTGGTTCTTTAAAAAGTCCTTATAAGATTTCATTCTGAACACAATTACAAATGTACACTAAATTCCCTAAAACCCTTTACAGCATTGGGGGTTGAATAATTTTGAACACAACTGTATTAACCCAAATTTACCACAAACGTGGAGTATGATGTGTCACAAGGAAATAAAATAAAATAAAAAATTCTCAGAATGGCTTGGGTCAAAGCGCTCCACGGTTTTTATCACTTAAAGTGACATATGTCAGATTTGCCCAATTAGGCAGTGTCCGGAAGGTGAAAACTGGATTTGTCTAGAAGGGGTTAAAAAATACAACTTGCAAAGACCCTCGTATGGCTTTTGTGAATAAAAAAATAAAAAGGTAACTTTTTGGAAGATGGGCAGAAAAAAATGGAAATGAAAAGTGTCCTGTTCCTGAAGGGGTTGGTAACTACTCCGACTGTTAGAGCATAGCTAGTTTGTTGGGAAAATCTCTTAATATTGGATAATGAGATGAAGATTGACATGAATTAAAGGGGTTCTCTGAGCTTTTAATATTGATGACCTATCCTCAGGAGAGGTCATCAACATCCGATCGTGGGGGTCCAACACCCGTCACCCCCGCCGATCAGGTGTATGAAAAACAATTGAGCATGCTTACTGGGCTATTTCCAAAACCCCCACAGATGTGAATGGAGAGAGGTCATGGTCAAGGTAGATGGTGTTAGGGAGACCCCTGTACGTCAGATAGGTCCAGGTCCCAGAGGAGGTACTAGCATCTACTGATCAGTTGGAACTATGAGCACCCCTTTAAGGGTACTTTCACACTAGCGGTTTTGTTTTCCGGTATTGAGTTCCGCCCTAGGGGCTCAATACCAGAAAATAACTGATCAGTTTTATCCTAATGTATTCTGAATGGAGAGTAATCCGTTCAGGATGCATCAGGACGTCTTCAGTTCAGTCTTTTTGACTTTTCATGACGGAGATAATACCGCAGCATGCTACGGTTTTATCTCCGGCCAAAATTCCGGAACACTTGGCGGAATGCTGGATTCGGCATTAATTTACATTGAAATGCATTAATTTACATTGAAATGCAATGTGCAGACCTTTACAAATGTGGAAAAAAAAATTGAAATGGATCCGTTTGTCCGTATGACAAACGGATCCGTTCTTGCAATGCATTTGTGAGACGGATCCGCATCCGTCTACAAATGCTGTCTGTTTGCATACAGATTGCTGGATCACTCTGCTGCAAGTGTGAAAGTAGCCTAGATGGACAGATCACTATTTTAGAACATACCAGTTGCTTAGACTACACTACCTAATATCTGCAGCCTTTATATTGTCAGGTAGCATAGCAGTACCAACCAGTCCAGAATGGCACTGAGTCTGAGCAGAGAAAGGGCAAGGACAGCTGCCAGTGCCCAGACAACTCTCCCTTGTGCTGCACCATCACGCTCCAAATACATGCTCAAGGGATATTTGCATTGACTTCTAGTTTACTTTTGATGCAAGAGTAAAAAAAAAAAACACCGTCCTCCTGGCACTACATTGGCCGCCCACTACGAGTGGCACTATACGGCACAGTAGGTTAAAAGACTGTAACGGTGGTGAATATGCTACGTACAGCACTATGTAATACACGAGATATAGACTGGAGGTAAATTAGTCACCATAACAGGTGACACAAAGTTACACACACGACAGATAAATACTTTAAAGTGACACAAGTTTAGTCAACAGGACAACCAAAGTGCCATACTTTCCGCCTTACAATATAGCCGCCTGCTATTGGAGCCATTGGAGCACGTGACGGCGCTGGTCAGCCCGGCCCCTGCTCTCCACCAATAGAAGACGCGCCTCTCTCCTGAGGAGCTGCACAATCCCGCGCTGTGTGCTGTGGTGAGGTCAGGGCGGGAAGAGCTGCTGCCTGCTGCTGCTGGTGAGTAGTCCTGGCCCTCCTGAGGACACGTGTCACCCTCCATGACTAAGTACAGGGACATCATCTACTCCCAAAATGTTTACATTATAGTTCACCCGCACCCTCAGCTCCGCAGTAAGTTATATGGCAGTAGGGCTATAGCTATCGGTCTATCATTTACCTATTATCAATCAATCATCTCTCTCATATCTATCTATCTAGGCAGAGTGGTACTCTTACACTTAGAGCATCCATTTTGAAGAAGAGACTTAAAATGGCTGCAAGTCTTTGCCTTGGGCTTGCAAAATTTGGGATGAGACAATGCAAGGAGCTAGACCTGCAGCATAACAATCTTTCTGTGTCTCCTGCATTAAAGGGGCTGTCTCACTTCATCAAGTAGCATTTATCATGTAGAGGAAGTTAATAAAAGCCACTTACTAATGTATTGGGATTGTCCATATTGCCTCCTTTGTTGGCCACATTCATTTTCCCATCGCATTATACACTGCTCGTATCCATGGTTACGACCATTCTGTAATCCATCAGTGGTGGTCGTGCTTGTACACTGTAGGAAAAAGTGCTGGACTGTGCTCAGTCCTGTGACAGGTCCCAGGCACCAGAGAGGACGGTGCTTTTTCCTATAGTGTACAAGCATGGCCATGGCTGTTGGATTGCAGGGTGGTCGTAACCATGGTAACAAGAAATGTATAGTGTGATGAAAAAAGGAAGCAATATAGACAATCACAATACATTAGTAAGTGGCTTGTATTAACTTTCTCTACATGATAAATGCCACTTGCTGAAGTGAGACAACCCCTAAGTGCTATTAGGATCTTCCATGATACAGACATGTCTGTGTAGGCCGGGCAGTCACAGGTTCTTACTGCTACAATATTCAACTAAGGGTTATTATGAAATAGATCAAACCAAAATCAGGAGAAAAAAAACAAAGAGTCGTATCTGTTCTTTATACTTTCTTTTCATGATTCACTTAACTGATTTTATCAGGAAACTTGACCTTGTGAATGCACCTTACTGGTAGCAGTGCTACATCCTCTCCGCACAACCTGCACTGCTAACCCAGCAGCATTCTTTTTTGTTTGTTTTCGCTCATTACTCCCTGCCTTTCCGGAGCTATGACTTTATTTTTATTTTTTTGTGACTTTTTTTTATTTTTATTGTTCACCTAGATGTGCAGTAGTTTTTGATGGGACAAGTTGTACTCTCTAATGCCACCATTTTATATTGCATACGAGGTAGTGGGATGCTGGAAATACTGGGAATTCTAAATGGGGTGGAATTGGAAAAAGAACTCAGCACCGTCACAGCTAAACAGACCTGATACCTTCATTCTGTGGGTCAGTACGGTTATTGTACAGCGATACCACATTTATATAGTTTTTCTGGTGGTTAATAAAAACGTTGAAAAAAACAGATTTTATTTTTTCTTTGCATCACCATATGTCAGAATATGGTGATGCAAAGAAAAAAAAAATCTGTTGACTTTCAATGGTGTCAGACCCCATTACTTTTTTATAACTCCATCTACAGAGCTGTGTGAGGGCTCGTTTTTTTGCGGGGCAATCTGTAGTGAATTGGCCATTTTGATTTTTTTTTTCTTTTAGGCTACTTTCACACTAGTGTTTTTAGCGAATCCGTTATGGATCTGCAAAAACGCTTCCGTTACAATAATAGAACCGCATGCATCTGCCATGAACGGATCCGGTTGTGTTATGTCTTCTATAGCTAAGACGAATCCGTCTTGGACACCATTGAAAGTCAATGGGGGACGGATCCGTTTTCTATCGAGTTAGAGAAAACGGATCCGTCCCCATTGACTTACATTGTGAGTCATGACGGATCCGTCTTGCTCCGCACCACATAGCGGACAGAAAAACTCTGCTTGCAATACATTCTGGGGCACTCAGTTTCGTTCAGTTTTGTCCCCGTTGACAATGAATGGGGACAAAACGGAAGCGTTTTCTTCCGCTATTAAGATTCTATGATGGATCTCAATAGTGCAATTGAAAACGCTAATGTGAAAGTAGCCTTACAATGTTTTCCATATGGGATAAGTTTCTACAGGGTGGATTATGTCTATTTTTATAGTTCTGGCATGTTGCAGAGTTCTAGGAATAGATGCTCCATATTTGTTACTTCATGGGGAACACAAGTATTTATACTAAAACAGACATGCCAGGAGGGCAGACACGTCCTCTTTGGGTGCTGCCACATGTCTAGGTTTTTTTTATGCAGTTTTGGAAACCAAAAGTAGCCTAAGGGCTGTTTCACACGAGCGGATGCCATGCGTGACATCCGCTCCGTGAATGACAGCCAAGACCCGATGCAGACTGCAGAAGCACGGAGCATTAACATGATTGATAATGCTCCGTGCCTCTCTGTGATCTCTTTACTATGAAATCACATTGAGATAAAGTTGTCACTGTGATTTCATAGTAAAGAGATCACAGAGAGGCACGGAGCATTATCAATCATGTTAATGCTCCGTGCTTCTGCAGTCTGCATCGGGTCTTGGCTGTCATTCACGGAGCGGATGTCACGCATGGCATCCGCTCGTGTGAAACAGCCTTAACAGTTACTACTACTCTTTTTTCACTTCACTCCTCATTTTGGCTTCCAAATCCTGACCGTGTGGCTGTGCGGTAGTAACCTGTGGCTATTCCATCTTGCCCCTATTCTCACCAGTCTATTGTGTATTTTCCCGTTGAATAAAGTATATGGATTTTTTTTTTTTATATAGTGTGTGTATATATATATATATATATATATATATATATATATACTATTTATGTGTATTGTGTTGGGGACTATTGGTGGTCGTTGTAGGTTTGCAGCCGTGCCCTTTAAGTACAAAGAGCTCCTTAGTACGTGCACATTCTTCACACAACGCAGGCCCCATAGAAGTGAATGGGGCTGCGGGAAAATCTCAAGCATCCGCAAGCAAGTGCGGATGCGGTGCGATTTTCACGCACAGTTGCTAGGAGACGGTCGGGATGGAGACCCGATCATTATTATTTTTCCTTATAACATGGTTATAAGGGAAAATAATAGCATTCTTAATATAGAATGCATAGTACAATAGGGCTGGAGGGGTTAATTAAATTTTTTTTTTTAACTCACCTTAATCCACTTGATCGCGCAGCCGGCATCTCTTCTGTCTTCATCTTTGCTGTGCAGAGGAAAAGGACCTGTGGTGACGTCACTGCGCTCATCACATGGTCCGTCACACGATCCATCACCATGGATTTTTCTCACGCGCTTGCAAAACGCGTTACAATGTTTTGCACTCGCGAGGAAAAATCACGCATTTTCCCGCAACGCACCCGCATCTTATCCGGGCCAAAAACATGACGCCCTTGTGAAAGAGGCCTTAGGCTACCTGCATACGTTGCAGGTTACGCACTTTAATTTTTTTTTCAGCGCAAATTCTCAAGCTGAAAAACTGCAGTGTAATACAGCACTAGCAAATCTCATGTACACTTGGCATTTTTCTTCCATGCGTAAATTGACCTGCCGTTCAGATTTTGATTTTGGGTTTTCAATGCAAGGGTGAGATCTGCAGCAAATGCACAACAAAAAGCGCACACATGCGGTTTTTGGTGCAGAAACACAGAAATCCACACGTAAATCTGAGTGGATTTGCTGTTTGGAAACCTGCACCCATGTGCAGATAGCGTAAGGTGATGTTCACACAACAGGTTTTACAGCGGAATTTTGGCACGGACAACTGCCCCGAAAGGAAGCTGGTTCTTTTCTGCCTCCCATACATCTCAATGGGAGGCAGCGCTGAGGATCGCAGAGCGGTGGTGGGTTTTCGGGGAAACTTTGGCGTGGCTGTCCGCTCCAAAATTCTGCTGTAAAATCAGTCATGAGAACGTCCCCTAAAGGAGTTTTCTGAAACTTATCATTGAATGGGAGTGAGCTTACAGTACGTTTCCTGGCCATTACACATTTCCAGCACGCCATGGCTTCTTCTGTCAACTGATTGGTGCAGTTGCTGGTAGTTGTACCCCACTGATATTGGTGACCTGTCCTAAGGAGAGGCCATCAGTATTCATGTCCCAGAAAACCCCTTTAAGAGGGAAGTCCAGGATTCAGTTTTAGAGGGAAGTCCAGGATCACAATGACCCAGGGTGGATAAAAATCAATGATTTTTTTGAAAAAATCAGATTTTTTTTTGATTAATTTAAATCGGATTTTTTTGATTTCAATTGGATTTTTTAATATCAAATGCTTTTTGAGGAAAATATATTACCATCCAAAGGTTATTTCATTATGAAATAAAGATTACTTTTTTAATTATGTAGAATAAGGCTGTATATGTTAAATTTTTTGTTAAATTCCATTAATCCATTCACAAATGTCATGCTCTTCCAGAGGTTTTTGTAAGATTATTGGGTAGTTTCTCTGCCTACAAGATATTATCACAGATGCTTGTTTTACTTTTGGAGTTCTCAAAACTGAATTTATAACATGAAAAGAGTTGAGAAAAAGATCTTAATCCTAACTTCTACAAACCTATAAATACAGAATCAACCCCTTCAGTGGTAAGTTTAAAGAGGACCTTTCACCAGAGGAAAGCCTCTAAACTAACTATACAGAAGTGTAGAGCGGCGCCCAGGGATCCCGCTGCACTTACTGTTATCCCCGGGCGCCGCTCCTTCCGCCCGGTATAGTCTCCGGTATGTAAGTAGTTAGGCTCCACCCAGTTGAGCCTGCCGTGGTCTCCTTCTCCTATGCTGTAGCGCTGGCCAATCGCAGCGCTCAGCTCATAGCCTGGCTATGAGCTGAGCGCTGCCATTGGCCAGCGCTACAGCATAGGAGAAGAAGACGCCGGCAGGATCAAGTGGGTGGAGCCTAACTACTTACATACCGGAGGCTATACCGGGCGAACGGAGCGGCGCCCGGGGATAACAGTAAGTGCTGCGGGATCCCTGGGCGCCGCTCTACACTTCTGTATAGTTAGTTTTAGAGGCTTTCCTCTGGTGAAAGGTCCTCTTTAAAGTTCAGTGAATAGAATATAAACAATATTTTTCTGATTGTTTGGAGTGGAATAGATCTGCACAAGAAGAAAGTGAAACTATATATCTTAAAATATATATATTTTCTTTAGCCAAATTAGTTAACAAACATGGATGTTTAAAGAGGACCTTTCACCAGAATAAAACCTCTAAACTGACTATACAGACGTGTAGAGCGGCGCCCAGGGATCTCCCTGCACTTACTGTTATCCCTGGGCGCCGCTCCGTTCGCCCGGTATAGCCTCCGGTATCTTCATAGTTAGGCTCCACCCAGGGGAACCTGCCGGCGTCTCTTTCTCCTATGCTGTAGTGCTGACCAATCGCAGCGCTCAGCTCATAGCCTGAGAGAAAAAAAAAACCTCTCAGGCTATGAGCTGAGCGCTGTGATTGGCCAGCGCTACAGCATAGGAGAAAGAGACGCCTGGAGGTTCCCCTGGGTGGAGCCAAACTATGAAGATACCGGAGGCTAGGGGTGGGCGATATGGCCTAAAATCTATATTGCGATATAATTTTAAGCATGTGCGATATGCGATATATATTGCGATATATTGTTTTCTATATGGGGGGTGTTTAAACTTTTTTATTTTTTTTTTTTTTTAAACTTTTTATTTAATAACTATTAGCCTCCTTAAGGGCTAGAACCCTTGTCCTATTCACCCTAATAGAGCTCTATTAGGGTGAATAGGACTTTACACTCTCCCTGCTGCCCTGTGCTTTGTGCACACAACAGCAGGGAGCTGACCATGGCAGCCAGCCTCTCATGTGCCCCCCCAGCCTCTGATCTGCCCCCCCAGCCTCTGATCTGCTCCCCCCAGCCTCTGATCTGCTCCCCCCAGCCTCTGATCTGCTCCCCCCAGCCTCTGATCTGCTCCCCCCAGCCTCTGATCTGCCCCCCCAGCCTCTGATCTGCTCCCCCCAGCCTCTGATCTGCCCCCCCAGCCTCTGATCTGCCCCCCCAGCCTCTGATCTGCCCCCCCAGCCTCTGATCTGCCCCCCCAGCCTCTGATCTGCCCCCCCCGAGCCTCTGATCTGCCCCCCCCCGAGCCTCTGATCTGCCCCCCCCAGCCTCTGATCTGCCCCCTCCCAGCCTCTGATCTGCCCCCTCCCAGCCTCTGATCTGCCCCCCCAGCCTCTGATCTGCCCCCTCTGGTAACTCAAACCCACCCCCCCTCCCTCCCCAGTATTAATCATTGGTGGCAGTGGCCACAGGGTCCCCCTCCCCCCTACTATCATTGGGGGCAGTGGGCAGGTCCGATCGGAGTCCCAGCAGTGTAATGCTGGGGCTCCGATCGGTTACCATGGCAGCCAGGACGCTACTGAAGTCCTGGCTGCGATGGTATGTTAGTGAGCAGCATTATACTTGCGTGCGCCGTGGCCGCCGGTCGCTTCTTCTCATAGGTCTGTGCGGCGCATTGCTAATTCTATTAGCATTAGCAAGGAGCCGCACAGACAGAAGAAGGAGCGCCCGGCGATATGGCGAAAATCCATATCGTGGCCCAAATTTATATCGCATATCGCCTATACCGCCCACCCCTACCGGAGGCTATACCGGGAGAACGGAGCGGCGCCCGGGGATAACAGTAAGTGCAGGGAGATCCCTGGGCGCCGCTCTACACGTCTGTATAGTCAGTTTAGAGGTTTTATTCTGGTGAAAGGTCCTCTTTAAGCAAATAACATGCTGTAATGTTATTGTTTCAGTTGAATAAATCCTATTTAAATTGTTATTATTAAGGCTACTTTCACACTAGCGTTCAGAGCGGGTCCGTCTGATGTCTGCACAGACGGATCCGCTCCTATAATGCAGACGTTTGTATCCGTTCAGAATGGATCCGTCTGCATTATAGTTTAAAAAAAATTCTAAGTCTGAAAGTACCCTGAACGGATCCGTCCAGACTTTACATTGAAAGTCAATGGGGGACGGATCCGTTTGAAGATTGAGCCATACTGTGTCAACTTCAAACGGATCCGTCCCCATTGACTTACATTGTAAGTCTGGACGGATCCGCTTGCCTCCGCACGGCCAGGCGGACACCCGAACGCTGCAAGCATCGTTCGGGTGTCCGCCTGCGGAGCGGAGGCTGAACGGTGCCAGACTGATGCATTCTCAGCGGATCCGCGTCCACTCAGAATGCATTAGGGCTGGACGGATGCGTTCGGGGCCGCTTGTGAGCCCCTTCAAACGGAGCTCACAAGCGGACACCCGAACGCTAGTGTGAAAGTAGCCTTAGGTAATGATTATTTTTCTCCTTCCTAAGTACAACAGAAAAATTGTCCAAATATGAATCTTTATGTGAAAAACTATGATTTAAATCAAGCCTTACTGACTAGTGATTTAAATCGTAATTTAAATCGGTTTGATTTAAATCAAATCCACCCTGCAATAACCCCTTTCCCGACAGGAAGTGATTTCCCGCAAATTAACGTACTAGTACGTCATGATTATCGGACAGGCACAGGAGCTGTGTGCACCCGATCAATGCAGGGGCCCGACTGTGAATGACAGCCAGCTCCTACTGTATCTGCCGGCATCGCTGTAAAAGCCGATGGCGGTGGATTAACCCCTTATATGCCGCGACCAACGCTGAGCGCAGCATATAAAGAGGATTGCAGAGGGAGGGAGCTCTTTCTGCCACTCCATCGGCCCCCCACGGGGCTCCAGATGGTCGCCAATGCGACTTAGAATTGCAAAATGGCGATAAGACTTTGTAGTCTTGTCACCAATTGCGCCTAGATCCTCTGCTGATCTGCCTCTTTCACACGCGAGTTAAACTGGCATGGCACGTGTGCCATGTTCTCCTCAGCAGCACAGGGGAGAAGGAGGCAGTCCCTCCCCCCTGTGCCGCTACTACCAATGGACTGATAGCAGGGAGGAGGAGGGGAGGGGCTGTGGCCACTGCGCCACCAATGAATATAGTTTATCCCTGAATACAAACGCAGGCTGCGGGTGCCAGTCATATCCCATACCTGGCACCCAGCCTCTATGACTGCGCGCTGCGATCCGCCGCTATTAACCCGACAGGTGCGGCACCTGAGGGGTTAATAGCGGCGGATCACAGCGCGCAGTCATAGAGGCTGGGTATGGGATATGGACGGCACCCACAGCCTGTGTTTGTATTCAGGCATAAACTATATTCATTGGTGGCACAGTGTGCCCCCAACCCCCCCAGTATTATAACTATTATAATCTATAAACTATTGGTGGCAGTGGCCACAGGCTCCCCCTCCTCCCCTCCTCATTGGTGGCAGTGGCAGCTTCTGATCGGAGCCCCAGCAGTGTAATCACAGGGCTCCGATCGGTTACCATGGCAGCCAGGACGCTACTGAAGCCCTGGCTGCCATAGTCGGCTCCCTGCTGCTGTTGGCACTATGCACAGGGCAGCAGGGAGAGTGTGAAGTCCTATTCACCCTGATAGATCTCTATTAGGGTTAATAGGACAAGGGATGAATAGATCCCAGGTTCTAGCCCCTAAAGGGGTAAATAGTTATTAAATAAAATGTTTAAAAAACAAACAATAAGAAAACAAAAGAAAACACCAAAATATTAAGTTTAAATCACCCCCTTTACCCCTTTTAAACAATAAATAAATATTATATATCGCCACACCCAAAAAAGTGCGAACTATTAAAATATTTAAAAATATCTCCTATGCGGTGAACACTGTAACAGAAAAAGTAAAATGGCAAGTATGCTACACTTTTAATTAAACTTGGGACAACCCCTTTCATTTTTAAATGTGAGCCTGAAAAATGAAGACTAAAATCTGACTGGCTGATTTATATAACTGACATTTTTTTTTTCTGACAACAGTTTTTATGGACGAAGCCCACTAATATTAACCCCTTAATGGCTGCGTTATGTGTTTTTGCGGTGTTCATTAAAGGGGTTATCAGGGCTCCAGACAAAAAAAAAATATCAAGGAGCCATTGGCTCCTAACCTGAAAAGTTTAGGAGCCAAATGAAATTTTTAGTCGCCAAATTTAAAATGCATATAATATAGCTGGGATGCTTAGGACTAGGAGCATGGGGTTTTCTAGGTTACAGCCCACGCAGTTAAAGGGGTTGTGCACTCATTCCCATGACCTATCAGACTAGCCAGATTCACGTTGGTAATCCCTAGGGGCTGGGTCCCGGCTCATTCGCTTCCCGGCCTCCGCTGCTTATCTTGGGTTTCTCTATAAAAAGGTTAGACTGCAGTGCCATCAAGACAATTACTGGCCTGTGACCGGACTATCAGACAGGGCAGAGGGCGGTTATGGCTGTGACCGGACTATCAGACAGGGCAGAGGGCGGCTATGGCTGTGACCGGACTATCAGACAGGGCAGAGGGCGGCTATGGCTGTGCCTGTGACCGGACTATCAGACAGGGCAGAGGGCGGCTATGCCTGTGACCGGACTATCAGACAGGGCAGAGGGCGGCTATGCCTGTGACCGGACTATCAGACAGGGCAGAGGGCGGCTATGCCTGTGACCGGACTATCAGACAGGGCAGAGGGCGGCTATGGCTGTGACCGGACTATCAGACAGGGCAAAGGGCGGCTATGCCTGTGACCGGACTATCAGACAGGGCAGAGGGCGGCTATGCCTGTGACCGGACTATCAGACAGGGCAGAGGGCGGCTATGCCTGTGACCGGACTATCAGACAGGGCAAAGGGCGGCTATGGCTGTGACCGGACTATCAGACAGGGCAGAGGGCGGCTATGGCTGTGACCGGACTATCAGACAGGGCAGGGGGCGGCTATGCCTGTGACCGGACTATCAGACAGGGCAGAGGGCGGCTATGGCTGTGACCGGACTATCAGACAGGGCAGAGGGCGGCTATGGCTGTGACCGGACTATCAGACAGGGCAGAGGGCGGCTATGCCTGTGACCGGACTATCAGACAGGGCAGAGGGCGGCTATGCCTGTGACCGGACTATCAGACAGGGCAGAGGGCGGCTATGGCTGTGACCGGACTATCAGACAGGGCAGAGGGCGGCTATGCCTGTGACCGGACTATCAGACAGGGCAGAGGGCGGCTATGGCTGTGACCGGACTATCAGACAGGGCAGAGGGCGGCTATGGCTGTGACCGGACTATCAGACAGGGCAGAGGGCGGCTATGCCTGTGACCGGACTATCAGACAGGGCAGAGGGCGGCTATGGCTGTGACCGGACTATCAGACAGGGCAGAGGGCGGCTATGGCTGTGACCGGACTATCAGACAGGGCAGAGGGCGGCTATGGCTGTGACCGGACTATCAGACAGGGCAGAGGGCGGCTATGGCTGTGACCGGACTATCAGACAGGGCAGAGGGCGGCTATGGCTGTGACCGGACTATCAGACAGGGCAGAGGGCGGCTATGCCTGTGACCGGACTATCAGACAGGGCAGAGGGCGGCTATGCCTGTGACCGGACTATCAGACAGGGCAGAGGGCGGCTATGGCTGTGACCGGACTATCAGACAGGGCAGAGGGCGGCTATGCCTGTGACCGGACTATCAGACAGGGCAGAGGGCGGCTATGGCTGTGACCGGACTATCAGACAGGGCAGAGGGCGGCTATGGCTGTGACCGGACTATCAGACAGGGCAGAGGGCGGCTATGCCTGTGACCGGACTATCAGACAGGGCAGAGGGCGGCTATGCCTGTGACCGGACTATCAGACAGGGCAGAGGGCGGCTATGGCTGTGACCGGACTATCAGACAGGGCAGAGGGCCGCTATGGCTGTGACCGGACTATCAGACAGGGCAGAGGGCGGCTATGGCTGTGACCGGACTATCAGACAGGGCAGAGGGCGGCTATGCCTGTGACCGGACTATCAGACAGGGCAGAGGGCGGCTATGCCTGTGACCGGACTATCAGACAGGGCAGAGGGCGGCTATGCCTGTGACCGGACTATCAGACAGGGCAGAGGGCGGCTTTGCCTGTGACCGGACTATCAGACAGGGCAGAGGGCGGCTATGGCTGTGACCGGACTATCAGACAGGGCAGAGGGCGGCTATGGCTGTGACCGGACTATCAGACAGGGCAGAGGGCGGCTATGGCTGTGACCGGACTATCAGACAGGGCAGAGGGCGGCTATGGCTGTGACCGGACTATCAGACAGGGCAGAGGGCGGCTATGGCTGTGACCGGACTATCAGACAGGGCAGAGGGCGGCTATGGCTGTGACCGGACTAGCCTTAAAGAGACAGAGCAGCAGAGGGTTTAGGTGCAAATGGCGACAAGACTACAAAGTCTTGTCGCCATTTTCTAATTCTAAGTCGCATTGGCGACCATTTTGGTTGCCATCTGGAGCACTGGGTTATCCAATACTATAAACTGGCTCCTCACATGGAATATATCTACCCCTCTCCCTGCATTGCTCCTGGCCCCCGCACTGCCGCTGCTGCTTCTCCCCGTGCACCAATGAAAACACCCGGTGTCGGGGGGAGCAACCAATGGCAGACGGGGACGAGCCTCACTAGGATTGCGGATGACACTAGGGAGGCTCGTCCCCATCACCTCCTGCCATTGACTGCTCCCCAACCGACACCAGGATGTTTTCATCAACGCACGGGGAGAAACAGGAGTGGGGCGGGATAAGTATATTCCCTGTGAGGGGTCCGGCATATGGGGGGGGGGCAGTTTATAGTATTGGATAATTCTTTAATGGGCCTTTTTATAGCTGCCTAGAATAAGCACGGCACGGGTCTCCTGTGCTTTGGAGAGCAGGATCTCATATGACAGCCGGGTCCCTGCTGTAACGGTCTGGATGGGCTTGAACATCAATCCAGGCCATTTAACCTCTTAGGTACAGCGGTCAATAGCGACCACGGCATCTAAGTAGTTTAGGGGGAGGGGGCTTCCTCTCTCAAGCATTGGCACTCCACAAATGAGATCACGGGGTGCAGATGTCTTTGCATGGCAGCCGGGGACCTAAGGAAGGCCCCCGGTCTACCGACAGTGCAACGCGTATCAGGGCCTATCAGTATAGTACTGACAATATAATATACTGTAGCTCATAAGCAGTAGAGTGTATCATAGAAGCAATCAGAAGATTGATTTTCAAAGTCCCCTTGTTGGACTGATAAATAGTAAAACAAATTGTTAAAGTTTTAGCAAAAAAATAAAAAATCCAAGTAAAATAAATTAAAAATAAACCTTCATTCCTTTGAAAAATGCTTTTAGTAAAATTCTGTACTAAACAGTTATCACGTGATATATTCTGCATGGTCAGCGTTGCTGTTTTTTTTATTTATACACCATGAAAAAAAATGGAATAAAAAGTAAGAAGTGTTTAGTATGCCTCAAAAATCAAGCCCTCACATAACTTTGTAGAGCAAAACATAAAAAAAGTTACGGGTCTTGGGATGCAGCGATGCAAAACCTTTTTTTTTTAAATGGGTTTTTAGGCCTCATTTACATTTCCTTGTCACTGTCATTTCCGTGAAAAAAAGCATACGTGTTTTATCCGTGAAGCTGTCCGTGAAGGATTCCTGGTTGGTCCACGTGTCCGTTTTTACCATCCGTGTGCAGCGTGGATTTGATTTAAATCAAAATGATTTAAATTACGATTTAAATCACTAGTCAGTAAGGCTTGATTTAAATCATAGTTTTCTACATAAAGACTAATTCCTGCTGGTATAACTTATAATATGCAAGTAGATGAAGATTTAAACAACTTTTCATATTAGTTTGATTAGGTTGATTCTGCATTCATAGGTTTGTGGAAGTTAGGATTAAGGTCTTTTTCTCAACTCTGTTCATGTTATAACATTTTTGCTGTGAAGAAGAGGCATGTGATCTCTGCTGAGTCAAATTCAGTTTTGAGAACTGCAAAAGTAAACCAAGCATCTGTGATAATATCTTGTAGGCAGAGAAACTGCCCAATAATCTTACAAAAACCTCTGGAAGAGCATGACATTGTGAATGGATTAATGGAATTTATTTACCAAAAATATTACACATATAGAAACATAGAATGTGTCGGCAGATAAGAACCATTTGGCCCATCTAGTCTGCCCAATATACTGAATACTATGGCCCTATCTTATATGAAGGATGGCCTTATGCCTATCCCATGCATGCTTAAACTCCTTCACTGTATTTGCAGCTACCACTTCTGCAGGAAGGCTATTCCATGCATCCACTACTCTCTCAGTAAATTAATACTGATAGTACTTTTAAACCTTTGCCCCTCTAATTTAAAACTATGTCCTCTTGTAGCAGTTTTTCTTCTTTTAAATATTCTCTCCTCTTTTACCTTGTTGATTCCCTTTATGTATTTAAAAGTTTCTATCATATCCCCTCTGTCTCGTCTTTCTTCCAAGCTATACATGTTAAGGTCCTTTAATCTTTCCTGGTAAGTTTTATCCTGCAATCCATGTACCAGTTTAGTAGCTCTTCTCTGAACTCTCTCCAAAGTATCAATATCCTTCTGGAGATATGGTCTCCAGTACTGAGCACAATACTCCAAATGAGGTCTCACTAGTGCTCTGTAGAGCGGCATGAGCACCTCCCTCTTTCTACTGGTAATTCCTCTCCCTATACACCCAAGCATTCTGCTAGCATTTCCTGCTGCTCTATGACATTGTCTGCCTACCTTTAAGGCCTCATGCACACGACCGTTGTTGTGTTCCGTTCCGCAAAATGGGGTTCCGTTGTTCCGTGATCCGTTTCCGTGTGTCTTCCTTTATTTTTGGAGGACCACCAGACATAAAGGAATGTAAAAAAAAGTCTAAGACAGGTTTGCCATGCAAATGATATCTTGTGTGCCTCCGCGTTTTTTAGCGGTCCCATTGACTTGAATGGGTCCGCAAACCGTTTTCTGCGGAGAAAATAGGACAGGTTATATTTTTTTGACGGACTGGAATCACGGACGCGGATGGCAAACTGTGCACTATCCGCATTTTCAACGGCTCCATAGAAATTAATGGGTCCGCACCTGAAACGCTAAAATCGGCAAAACGGACGCTGAAGCAAACAACGGTCGTGTGCATGAGGCCTAAGTCTTCTGAAATAATGACTCCTAAATCCTTTTCCTCAGATACTGAGGTTAGGACTGTATCACTGATTTTATATTCTGCTCTTGTTTTTTTTTACCCACGGTCAGTAAAAAAAATGCTGAAATGTGAACAGGCACATTTAAATCAATGGGTACGTTTGCTGTCCGCAGATAATGCACACGTCAGTGAAAAACGGAAATGTGAACGAGGCCTTATTTTGTAAAAGTTGTAAAAGGTAAAAAAAAAGGTATATGTATTTGGTATTGCTGTAATCGTACTGAACAACTAAGACAAACTAATAGTATATACGGAGCAATCCTGCAAAAATCTTAGCCAAAACTCCAGGAAGACAATAGCAAAAACAGGACTCACCCAAACAAAGTGTGTACAACCAGGATAGCGCTACCCTGATGCGCGTTTCGGCGTGTAAGTCCTGCTTTTGCTATTGTCTTCCTGGAGTTTTGGCTAAGATTTTTGCAGGATTGCTCCGTATATACTATTAGTTTGCCAATATCCTTATATAATGTATTGTTAATAACTCTCGCAATTATTGACTCACCCTACTGCTATATTTTACTTCTATGGCATATCAATTTATATATATGTAATTTTGATTTCTATTTATTTCCAAATATGATATTTTCCCTACGCCTCCACAACGGCAGTAAACATGGAGATTATCCCGCCTTCTCAGGGACAGGAAAACAGCTTTGTGGACCAGCCCATATAAGGCCCCCTCCCTCTTACCTCTCCAGTTGTTTTCCTGTCCCTCAGAAGGTCAGGACTTGCCGGAATGGATCAGTCACGCGCCCAGCCTTTTCGGTTTGTATCCCGGCTCTGGCCGGAGGGCTGAGGCAGGGGATAAGGTCGCGGAACTCTATAAAAGTTCCTCCTTCCCTGAGGTTTAAGCCCAGCGTTGCTGGCCACCCCGGGCTTTGGACCCGCGTCCAGTGCGGACCGGCCCTGTTTTGCGAGCCGGGGGAGCGTTCCTGGGCCTGGTAGCGCTCCCCACATCTTCCCCTATGCGCGCGCGCCGGCAGTTGGATTCTATGTGACGTCGGAAGGCCGGCGCGTGACGCGAGGGGGGGCGGGGCATATGCCGTCATCAGTGGGAACCAGGAAGTAAAAGAGCGCGGCTGCCGGCGTCCAGATGCAGCTCCTGCGCTCTTCTCCTGAGAAAGATGTCCCAGCAAGCTGACGATTCGCCCAGGCGGCCCACAGATACCTCCAGGCCCTCAAGCCCGGTAAGCCTCCTCCCATTACTAAATAACAGGGTGCTTTATCCTGTATGGGGGTCTCCTTGGTGGTGGTTCTTTACCCTTCTCTTTTAGAGACTAAGGATAAAACTTTCCTCTCTAACTTTGTGTCTCTCAGGGTAAAGAATCCTCAAAAAAGGATCCGCCTTTGAAGAAAAAATGCGTAATGTGCAAGAAATCGCTGTCTGGTACATACAAGAAATCATTGTGCCAAAAGTGTTGTGACAAGGTTGTGTCAGAGGAGACCCCATCCTTAATTGAAAGTCTGAAAACCATAATCAGAGAAGAAGTGGGTGCAGCTGTAGAAGCTAAGTTATCTACATTGCCTCCCAGACCATCTACCTCAGGAGCCATAGTCTCTAATATGCAGGACTCTGACCTGGATGAAGGTGAAATTTCCTCTGGGTCTGACTCTGATACTTCAGATCAAACAGGCGGTAAACCTCTCTGTTCAGTTGAGGAGACGGATTCCCTTCTGAAAACTATTAGGGCTACAATAAACCTGGAAGAGCCCAGAGAACCCCTTTCAGTACAGGACCAATTGTTTGCTGGATTAGGGGACAGGAAAAAACGAGTTTTTCCCGTCCACCCTAACATCCGAGCGTTAATACATTCAGAATGGAGAGACCCTGAGAAAAAACAATCCGCCTCTAAGTGGTTAAAGAGAAAATACCCTTTCACGGAAGATGATTCTGTGGCCTGGGATAAGACCCCTAAAGTAGATGCCCCAGTAGCAAGAATCTCCAAAAAAACTGCCCTTCCATTTGAAGACCTCGGCCTTCTGAAAGATCCGATGGACAAAAGATGTGAAAGCCTCCTTAAAAAGATGTGGGAATCCTCTACGGCCACTCTAAGACCAGGGATCTCTGCAACTTATACAACTAGAACCCTGGGCCTTTGGTTGGGACAGTTGGAGGAACATCTAGAGTCAGGCACTCCACGAGAAGACATCCTAGCTTCTATACCTATGCTAAAACAAGCCGCTAATTTTATGGCAGACGCGTCAGCAGACATAGTGAAGCTTTCAGCCAGATCTGCTGCCCTCTCTAACTCTGCTAGAAGAGCAGTATGGTTACGCACCTGGTCCGGTGACACAGCCTCTAAAAACAAGCTGTGCACTCTGCCATGTGAGGGAGATAGGGTGTTTGGTACGGCCTTGGACGACATTCTAGAGAAAGCTTTAGATAGAAAAAAGGGCTTTCCTACAGAATCAAAATTTTTTTCAACAAAGACGGTCCTTTCCGTCCCAGAAACGAGGTAGGCCGGACCAAAAAAGAAAGGACACTAGACCAACCTGGCAGTCCAATAGGGGTAAAGGCAGAGGGTTCCTGTTTAACCCTGACAAATCGGCCCACACCTCTACTCAATGACGCCAAAAGCATAGTGGGAGGAAGACTGTCCCAATTCTATCTATTAGATTTGGCAGATGCCTACTACCATATACCCATCAAGAAGGAGGATCAGAAATTTCTGAGACTGGCAACATGGTTCAAGGGAGAGCTGTGCCACTTCCAGTTCCGGGTACTTCCGTTTGGTCTCAGCTCAGCCCCAAGGCTTTTCACGAAGGTCATAACAGAAGTATCCAAGTTCTTTCACCTAAAGGAAATTCTATTTTTTCCGTACCTAGACGATTTCCTAATAGCAGCCCCATCATCTTATCTGTTACTCCTGCAGCTCCAGACAATCCGGACCACACTTACCAACCTGGGGTGGATAATCAATACGGAAAAATCCTGTCTCATACCCTCAACCCAGATAAACTTTCTAGGAGTACTGTTGGACTCGGAGAAAATGATCTCTTTTCTTCCTCTACAGAAACAAGATGTCCTGATCACGACAGTGAGAAGATTTCAGAAACAACACTTGGTCTCTTTCAGAGAGATGATGGTCATCCTGGGTCTAATGACATCCACTATCCCTTCAGTAAAATGGGCACAGTTCCACTCAAGAACCCTCCAATCATTTCTCTTAAGAACCTGGGACAAAAAACAAACATCCTTAAACAAGAAGGTAAAAATCCCTCATGCAGTAAAAACATCCTTGAATTGGTGGGCAGATCGGAAAAATCTTTTGAAAGGAGTACCCTGGAGACCATCGGATCAGGTAGTTATTACTACAGACGCCAGCCAACAAGGGTGGGGAGCCCACATGGAAGGGAAACTAGCTCAAGGCCAGTGGGGTCTCGTTCTGCAAAAAGCCTCCTCCAACAAGAGAGAATTGTCCGCGGTTTGGGAAGCCCTGAAGACATTTGCACCCTCCCTCCTACAGAGGAATGTAAAGATCTTGTCGGACAACTCTACAACAGTGGCATACCTGAACAAACAGGGCGGCACAAGAAGCCTATCGCTAGCCCTGGTGGTGACAAAAATCTTCAGTTGGGCAGAAAAGAATATTCAGTCCCTTTCAGCAGCACATGTGAGAGGAAAAGAGAATCATGTGGCGGACTTCCTCAGCCGGGACCAGCTAAACGCAGGAGAGTGGATGCTAAACCCTCAGGTATTCAAGCAGATCTGTTCCAGGTGGGGAACGCCGAAGATCGACCTGTTCGCCAGGAGAAAAAACAGACAGGTTCCGAATTTCTACTCTCTGGCGGTAGAAGATCAACCCTTAAAGGTGGATGCGCTCTCGGTACCCTGGCCGCCAATCCTGTTATATGCATTCCCACCATTCTCCCTCATACAGCGGGTCATAGCAAAGATTTTAGAAGAAAGAGTACGAATCATCCTGATCACTCCATTTTGGCCCCGCAGATCATGGTTTCCGATCCTGAAGATTCTGGCAGGAGAAGAATTCTGGATCCTCCCTCCTCGCCCAGACCTTCTACTTCAGGGTCCGGTCTCTCATCCTCAAGTCGCCCAACTCCGTCTGACGGCCTGGAGGCTGAAAGAAACATCCTGAGGAACAAAGGTTTCTCTAGGAAAGTGATCTCCACCTTACTTCTTAGTAGGAAACCAGTCACCTCGAAAATATATCTGAGGGCCTGGAAATCCTTTCTACTCTTCGGGGAGGATAAATACGTCCCATCAGGAGAACCTCAGATGTCCCTCATACTGGACTTTCTCCAAGCAGGGTTGGATAAAGGCCTCGCAGTAAGTACTTTGAAGGTTCAGATAGCAGCCTTGAGTGTATTTATGGACTGTAAACTGGCTAACATGGAAATAAAAGGTTTTTTAAGGCGGCCATCAGGATTCGCCCTAGGTTAAGATCCCTAGTGCCTCCCTGGGACTTAAGCTTGGTACTGTCCAAGCTTATGTACCCTCCATTTGAGCCAATTACAGATATACCCTTAAGAATTCTTACTCTTAAGACATCATTCCTGCTAGCCATCACTACGGCCAGAAGAGTAGGCGAAATACAAGCCTTTTCTATCCTGCCTCCATACCTTTCCGTTTCAGACGACAGGATCACACTAAAACATGCTCCTGAATTCCTCCCAAAAGTAGTCTCTAAATTCCACTGCCAACAGGAAATTATCCTTCCCTCCTTTTGTTCTTAGGCAAAGAACGAAAAAGAGAGACTTTTTCATAACCTGGACGTCATGAGATGTGTCCTCCAATACCTGGAAGCCACTAAGGAGATTAGGAAGACTAATCAACTTCTAATTCAATACCTGGGCATGTTGAAGGGGAAAGCTGCCAGCAAAACTTCAATATCAAGATGGATCAAGTCCTGTATCTATCTAGCCTACCAGACAGAGGGTGTTCCTCCTCCACCGTTTCTGAAAGCTCACTCTACAAGGGCCCTAGCCACATCCAGGGCCGAGGGTGCTTCAGCTTCCTTAGAGGACATCTGCCGTGCAGCCACATGGTCCAATCCATGTACATTTTTTAGACATTACAAGTTAGATGTTTCTGCAAATAGGGATTTAGCCTTTGGGCGGAGAGTCCTATCTGCAGTTGTCCCACCCTAGGCTATTATCCTATGTTACTTCCTCCATGTTTACTGCCGTTGTGGAGGCGTAGGGAAAAGACTTACATTACTCTTACCGGTAATCGTTTTTTCCCTTTAGCCTCCACAACGGCAGGAGGAATTCCCCCCCAAGAAAAAAAAATAAAAAATCTACTATATTTAGATATACATTATTTAATACGTATTCATACTTATATGTGTATATTCTATTGATGAAATATATATATTCTTCTAAGTTAGAGCAGACTGGCTCTGATATTTGTTACTTTTATTCTTTATTAAACCTTCCTTGCATTTATCTCTGAGTACTAGGTTACTAACTGGAGAGGTAAGAGGGAGGGGGCCTTATATGGGCTGGTCCACAAAGCTGTTTTCCTGTCCCTGAGAAGGCGGGATAATCTCCATGTTTACTGCCGTTGTGGAGGCTAAAGGGAAAAAACGATTACCGGTAAGAGTAATGTAAGTCTTTCTGCGGTGTGTCTACTGCCGGGATGGTGTCTGTTCTGTCACTTCCCCCTTTATAATGGCATATAGGCCTCATGCACACGACCGTTTTTGCGGCTCGGGCGCGGACCTATTCACTTCAATGGGGCCGCAAAAGATGCGGACAGCACTCCGTGTAAGGTCTGCATCCGTTGCTCCGTTCCGTGGCCCCGCAAAAAAAATATAACATGTCCTATTCTTGTCCGTTTTGCGGACCAGAATAGGCATTTCTACAATGGGCCGTTCCGTTTCACAAATTGCAGAAAGCACACGGGCGGCTTCCGTTTTTTGCGTGTTTGCGGACCGCAAAAAACGTAGCGGTCGTGTGCATGAGGCCATACTGTATTGTTATATACTATGTTTCAATAAAATACAAAATCTTTTATATGAGTACTTTGTGAGCTCCAATTTTTTTTGTGATGGGGACGCTTCAAGTTAAAATATACCATGGTCAATGGGGGACGGATCCGTTTGCAATTGCACCATATTGTGTCAACGTCAAACGGATCCGTCCCGCATTGTAAGTCTGGACAGATCCGTTTGGCTCCGCACGGCCAGGCGGACACCAAAACGCTGCAAGCTGCGTTCGGGTGTCCGCCTGCTGAGCGGAACGGAGGCCAAACGGTGCCAAACTGATGCATTCTGAGCGGATCTGCATCCACTCAGAATGCATTGGGGCTGTACGGATCCGTTCGGGGTCGCTTGTGGGAGCCTTCAAACGGAACTCACATGCGGAACCCTGAACGCAAGTGTGAAAGTAGCCTTAGTTGTTTTGTACACTTGGGAGCTTGTACCGGGTTATCTATTTAGCTGGACCCCTTTATTTAGCCACAATATTCATTGATACACAAAGTATTGGCAATAGGGATATCCATGGTCGTTTTTTGACTTATCTGTAATCGTACTGACCTAAAAATGAAAGTTATTTTATTATTTATGCTGCAAAGTGGATGAAAAATTTACAATGTAAAAACTCATTGCCACTATTGCTATTTTTTCCCATCCCCCAGAGAGAAGTCAATCAGATTTAGGGAGCATTTACACGACCGTAAGTGTTTTGCGGTCCGCAAATTGCGGATCCGCAAAACACGGAATACCGGCCATGTGCCTTCTGCATTTTGGGGACCGCACATGGCCGGCGCTATATAGAGAATGCCTATTCTTGTCCGCAACCGCGGACAAGAATAGGACATGCTCTATCTTTTTTGCGGGGCCACGGAATGGAACAACGGATGCGGACAGCATACTGTGTGCTGTCCGCATCTTTTGCGGCCCCATTGAAATGAATGGGTCTGCACCTGTTCCGCAAATTTGCGGAACGGATGCAGATCCATTTATACGGTCATGTGAATGCTCCCTTAACCAGTATGGTCTGTGTACCCCAAAATGGTGCCCTAAAAAACTACAACCTGTCCTGCAAACACCAAGCCCTCATATGGCTATATCGATGGAAAAATAAAAAAGTTATATCTCTTAGAAAGCAACAATAAAAAAAATTGCCTTGTCACTAGGGCTGAAACGATTACTCGATTGAATCAAATAATTTGACACAAAAAATCATCGATGCAAATTTTTTGCATTAAAGATTCGTTTGTGTCATGTGACCACGGTGCGGGAGTGAAGAGCTTGCTATTACTCCCGCTCCATGGTCTCCCGCTGGCCTGCAATACTCACCTTTCCAGCAGGGGGCCTCCTGACACTCCACGGCACATCCATGGTCCTGTGCTGCACTGACGTACGCACGCCGTGACCTGACGTGCTGTGTGACTTCAGACGCAGAGCAGCGCGGAACGATGGAGTGTCGGCGGCTCCCCTGCTGGAAAGGTAAGTTGGTGCGACTAAGGCCGGGGGCCCGGAGTGCACAGCGTCATAGCAACCAGGGCTGCTGGCACAAGGGGGGGGGGGGGGAGCTGCTGGCACAAGGGGGGGGAGCTGCTGGCACAAGGGGGGAGAGCTGCTGGCACAAGGGGGGAGAGCTGCTGGCACAAGGGGGGAGAGCTGCTGGCACAAGGGGTGAGAGCTGCTGGCACAAGGGGGGAAGAGCTGCTGGCACAAGGGGGGAAGAGCTGCTGGCACAAGGTGGGAAGAGCTGCTGGCACAAGGTGGGAAGAGCTGCTGGCACAAGGTGGGAAGAGCTGCTGGCACAAGGTGGGAAGAGCTGCTGGCACAAGGTGGGAAGAGCTGCTGGCACAAGGGGGGAGAGCTGCTGGCACAAGGGGGGAGAGCTGATGGTTCTGGGGGAACGGAGCTGATGGCACTGGGGGATAGTGGAGCCGATGGCACTGGGAGGAACTGAAGCACTTGGGCTGATCATAAAGGGGGGAATGAAGGGTGTTGGGGACTGATGGCAGGGGTGGGAGTTTTTAATAAAGGAAAACAGTCTATTAACCCCTTAAGGACACAGCCTTATTTCACCTTAATGACCAGGCCATTTTTTGCAAATCTGACCAGTGTCACTTTAAGTGGTGATAACTTTAAAACGCTTTGACTTATCCAGGCCTCCAAAAATAGTTATTACTTTACATTCCCCATATGTATACTTCATGTTTGGATCATTTTGGGAATGATATTTTATTTTTTGGGGATGTTACAAGGCTTAGAAGTTTAGAAGCAAATCTTGAGATTTTCATAGATTTTCAAAAACCCAATTTTTAGGGACCAATTCAGGTCTGAAGTCACTTTGCGAGGCTTACATAATAGAAACCACCCAAAAATGACCCCATTCTATAAACTACACCCCTCAAGGTATTCAAAACTGATTTTACAAACTTCGTTAACCCTTTAGGTGTTGCACAAGAGTTATTGGCAAATGGGGATGAAATTTGAGAATTTCATTTTTTGGCCTAATTTTCCATTTTAAGGCCTCTTTCACACTTGCGTTGTTGGGATCCGGCATGCACTTCCGTTGCCGGAGGTGCCCGCCGGATCCGGAAAAACGCAAGTGTACTGAAAGCATTTGAAGACGGAACCGTCTTCCAAATGCTTTCAGTGTTACTATGGCACCCAGGACGCTATTAAAGTCCTGGTTGCCATAGTAGGTGCGGGGAGCAGGGGAGCGGTATACTTACAGTCCGTGCGGCTCCCGGGGCGCTCCAGAATGACGTCAGAGCGCCCCATGCGCATGGATGACGTGATCCATGCGATCACGTGATCCATGCGCTTGGGGCGCCCTGACGTCACTCTGCAGCGCCCGGGGAGCCGCACGGACGGTAAGTATACTGCTCCCCCGCTCCCCACTACACTTTACCATGGCTGTCAGGACTTTAGCGTCCCGGCAGCCATGGTAACCACTCTGAAAAAACTAAATGTCGGCTCCGGCAATGCGCCGAAACGCCGTTTAGCTTAAGGCCGGATCCGGATCAATGCCTTCCAATGGGCAATAATTCCGGATCCGGCCTTGCGGCAAGTGTTCTGGATTTTTGGCCGGAGCAAAAAGCGCAGCATGCTGCGGTATTTTCTCCGGCCAACAAACGTTCCGTTCCGGAACTGAAGACATCCTGATGCATCCTGAACGGATTTCTCTCCATTCAGAATGCATTAGGATAAAACTGATCAGGATTCTTCCGGCATAGAGCCCCGACGACGGAACTCTATGCCGGAAGACAATAACGCAAGTGTGAAAGAGCCCTAACCCATTTTTTCCACTAACAAAGCAAGGGTTAACAGCCAAACAAGACTGTATCTTTATTGCCCTGACACCCCGTAAACTACTGTATGTCCACACAGCGGGGCGTAGAGTGAAAGGTGCGCCGTTTGGTTTTTGGAAGGCAGGTTTTGCTGGACTGTATTTTTTTGACACCATGTCCCATTTGAAGCCCCCCTGATGCACCCCTAGAGTGCCCCTCACCTGCCTTTCCGGCTGGGTGAACTGAGAGGGAAAGTATCCGGCCGCGATGTCTGGGACGGACGCACGCTTTCCTAGGAGACCGCACCACCGCTGCTGCCATCCGTGAGTCCCCTCAGGGGGTGTTTTTGCATGGTCAGGGAGTCTGCTGGTCCCCCTCTCCTGCGGCAATAAAGGGGGGGAGGGAGAGGATATTGTTCCTCCCATATAAAGCTTACTGCTTATCTCTGGAGATAATGTTGGGGTCTCCTCTCTATCTCTTGAGAGGCCCACTTTGTGTGCAGAGGTTACATTTGGGGGATTCCTCAGGCCTCTGCCTTCAGTATACATCTCTTTGGATCCTCCTTCCCTCCCTTTCCTCTGACCGTCCTTTTATAGCAACCTTCTCCTCCTTTCAGGTGTCCAGGGAGACTCAAAAAAAAAAGGAGGTCAAGAGTTCCCTCAGTTGTATCTCCTGTAATGGCAATCTTCTAAACAATTATCCCAAGAAGTTTTGCACAAATTGTATATCAAACATTGTACGTGACGTAGCACCCTCTCTGAAAGAGGAACTTAAATCTATGATACAGGTTGAAATTCGATCTCGGGCCCGCCTATCCGCTAATCCCTCTGATTTACAACAACCCCAGAGGAAGCGTGCTGGGTCACCTTCCTCTTCTGATTCTGAGGCCATAGCGGACGAGAGTGTCCATTCGGCCAAGTCATGGGAAGAGGGGGAAAGAGTCTCTAATTCGGACTCTGTGGACAGTGGCCGCAGATTCTATTTCTCTATGGAATATGTCCGACCTACTCAGAGCGGTCAGATCCACAATGGGTGTGGAGGAAGTACAACGCATCCACTCCATACAGGAAGAAATGTTTGGAGGGTTAAGAGTTTAAAAAAAAAACAAAAAAAAACAAAACACGTGTTTCCCATAAGGGAGTCTCTACTTCCTTTTAAGAACAGGTTACTATTTGATCTCGAGGAATCCAAGATCTTCAATGAGATTCCTAAAATAGATGTTTAAGTTGCTAAGGTGAACAAAAAGACATCCCTCCCATTTGGGATGCCTACCAGCTCAAGGATTTCATGGATCATAAGGCCGACAGCCTGCTCGGGAAATCTTGGGAGGCTGCTATGTTTAATATTAAGACTAACATTGCGGCTACTTCTGTCGCTAGATCCATGTTTCTTTGGCTGGGAAAATTAGAGGATCATATGAAGAATAAAACGTCTAGAGAAGAAATCCTCTTCCCTTCCTCTCTTAAAATGTGCTACTGCCTTCCTGGCGGACGCCTCGGCTGAGTTGGCTCGATTCTCCGCCAGAGATGAGGCACTTTCCAACTCGGCCAGACGGGCACTTTGGATGAAGTGCTGGTCCGGGAACAAGACTTCAAAATTAAAACTTTGCTCAATACCCTTTCCGGGGAGTACGTTTTCAGTCCAGTCTTGGAACAAATTTTTGAAAAAGACGCTGAAAAAAAAAAAAGAAAAATAAAAAGGGGTTTCCAGAGGGTCGTCCCTTCAGGCGCCGATTTCCCTTTCGCTCTTCCCCCGGTCAAGAGAAAAGCTACAGGGGAAAGGGAAGTCGGGGTGCTGGAGTTACCAAAAAGGGGGAAGAGGGAAAGGTCAATCCTCTTCCCACCAGAAACTATCCGACAAGCAATGACGCCGGAGTAGGGGGAAAGACTCTTAAGTTTCCTGGCGGAGTGGGAATCTATTTCCCAAAATTCCTGGGTCTCCAGAATAATCAAATAGAGTGGTCTTCAAAACCCCCCAAACAAATTTTCGCTAACATGTTTTCAACCCAACCTTTGACAGGGAGTCACCCCAGGGGGCCGGGGATACTATTCAACATTATTCCTAGTCAGGAAAAAAGAAGGCACATTTCGAACATTCACAAACCTAAAACCTTTAAACAAATTTATTCTTTACTGGAAATTCATCATCATTTTCAGTTCAAAGCCCTCCCCTTCGGGATCTCATCGGCCCCGAGGCTCTTTATCAAAGGGTGGTAGAGATGGTTGCTTTGGTCAGGGGAAGGGGGCTTATGCTGGAACCCTACTTGGACGCCTTTCTCCTGATCAGCGAAGATCTCTATCAGATCAATTCGGATCTGAAATATTTTCGGTCCATCCTAAACAACCTCGGGTGGATTAGAAACAAAATCAAGTCCGTCCTCACCCCCTCAAGGAAAGTCTGTTTTCTAGGCATGACCCTGGACTCCCGAAGGCAAGCGGTATTCCTACCTCAAGACAAGATCTCGACTCTTCAGCAAAAAATCTAATTCTTTCAGAAGAAAAGGTCATGTTCAATCAGAGAAGCAATGAGTCTGCTAGGTCTGTTTACATCCTATATCCCGACAGTTCCCTGGTGCCAGATTCACTTCAGACCTCTTCTGTCTTGGATCCTGGACGTCTGGTACAGGCGTCAATCCTCCCTGGATCATCGAGTAATCCTACCAATTCAGGTACTTCTGTCCCTAAACTGGAGGAAGAACCACGAGCACTTACCCAAGGGGCTCCCTGGTAGGAAACTCCCCTAATACAAGTAGTAATGGACGCAAGTCTGTCCGGCTGGGGTGCAAAAGAAGGGGATCATCTTTTTCAGGGCACCTGGCCACAATCGATCAAATCCCAGTAGTCAAACTCCAGGGAACGGAGAGCAGTCTGGGAGGCATTGAAAGCAGCAGAGGGAATACTACGTCTTTACTATATAAGAGTGCTATTAGACAGCACTACTGCCATCGCTTACCTCTCCCATCAAGGGGGAACGCGATCAGCAATTCTTCAAACACTGACAACGGAAAAAAAATTCATGGACAGGGTGGAAAGTGGCCTCCATCTCTGCAATTCATCTGAAGGGAACGCTGAACCTGGAAGCGGATTTCCTCAGCCGCCGCAGGATCGATCATACAGAAGGGTCCTTAAGCTTAGAGACATTCAGGTTGGTGGTAGACAAGTGGGGGATGCCCGATGTGGACCTATTTTCCACCAGGGTAAACCCAAAGGTAGAGACATTCTGTTACTTAAACCATAGGGACAGACCTCACGCCTTGGACGCCTTCACCATGCTTTCCCTCCGCTTCCTTTAATTCCGAAAATTCACCAGGACAAGGACACAGTAATCGTGATCGTTCCCCTATTGCTGAAGAGGAGCTGGTTCGCATCTCTCCAGAGATACTCCTTCCAGGATCCCTGGCCCCTTCCTATACGAGGGGATCTATTCCATCAAGGTCCGGTTCTACACCCAAACCCACAGCTTCTGAAACTAGCAGCATGGTTCCTGAGACCCAGACTTTAAAACGACAGGGCTTATCAGATAATGTTGTAACTACCTGGAGAGCCTCCAGGAAAAAGGTAACATCCGCAATCTACCGTAAAATCTGGAAGCGCTTCTGTCCCTGGAGTGGCGAAAAATCTCCACACCTGCACAGACCCAACATTCAAAGAATCCTAGATTTCCTACAACAGGGTTTCGACCTAGGGCTTGGACCCTCTACCCTGAAGGTCCAAATCTCAGCCCTAAGTTGTTTTTTCGACCAAGATATAGCTAGTCATCGTTGGGTCAGAAGGTTCATTAGAGCAACTACCAGACTTCGTCCAACAATCACTTCCCGTGTCTACTCCTGGGATTTAATTACTGTCCTTACGGGTCTCACTCTACCACCATTTGAACCCATTGCCGATTGTCTAATAAAATTATTGTCCCTAAAAACCGCCTTACTAGTTGCAATAACCTCGGCCCGCAGATTAGGCGAGTTACAGGCTCTGTCCGTTAGGGAACCTTACCTTCGTGTTCTGGATGATAGGATCATTCTCCGACTCGACCCAGGCTTTCTCCCTAAAATTGTATCCAACTTTCTTTGGAGCCAGGATTTTACCCTGCCTTCCTTTTGTCAACACCCCTCTAATGACAGAGAGTATTCCTTCCACTCTCTGGACGTTAGACGGGCAGTTCTAAACTATATATCTGCTATCGAAAAGTTCAGAAAATCTGACAACTTACTAGTACTCTTTGCAGGAAAGTACAAGGGCCAGAAGGCCTCCCGGTCTTCTATAATGAGATGAATCAAGGAAACCATTTGCCTGTGTTACCATATTCAAAATCTTCTATGTCCAGTCAAACTTAGGGCCCATTCCATTAGTGCCATGTCTTCCTCTCAGGCAGAGCGAGCTGGCACCTCCCTGGAAGAAATATGTCAAGCTGCCACTTGGTCCAGCATCCATACATTTATAAAACACTACCGCTTGGATCTTTCCAGATCCTCTGATCTGTCCTTTGGACGAAAAGTCCTCCAGGCCGTAGCTCCCCCCCTTAACTGATATATTTTGTATATCTCCTTGTATGCCGTCGTGATGATGCTATGGAAAAACCGGAATTAGTCTTACCGGTAATTCTGTTTCCATGAGATCATCACGACGGCACGTTATTCCCTCCCTACATATATTTCTAAATTTTTTAACTTTTGGAGGGTCTCCAGAAGGTATGAAGTAATACCTTCTCCATTGTCTGTTGTTTTTTCACCACCGGGTTACTCTGTGTGATTTTGGAAACACTGGTGTTGGTGGTGGGAGGGGGGTATTTAACCTTTCTCTGTTCCTGCCCCTACAGAGGTCAGGGGTCAATCTCCTTGTATGCCGTCGTGATGATCTCATGGAAACAGAATTACCGGTAAAACTAATTCCGTTTTTTTTTACACCGTTTTTATTTATATTTTTTTACGGTGGTCACCTGAGGGGTTAGGTCATGTGATATTTTTATAGAGCTGGTCGATACGGACGGACCTAATATGTATACTTTTTTTTTTATTTATGTAAGTTTTACACAATGATTTCATTTTTGAAACCAAAAAAATCATGTTTTAGTGTTTCCATAGTCTAAGAGCCATAGTTTTTTCAGTTTTTGGGCGATTATCTTGGGTAGGGTATGATTTTTGCGGGATGAGATGACGGTTTTGTTGGCACTATTTTGGGGTGCATGTGACTTTTTGATCGCTTGCTATTACACTTTTTGTGATGTAAGGTGACAAAAAATTGTTTATTTAGCACAGTTTTTATTTTCAATTTTTTACAGTGTTCATCTGAGGGCTTAGGTCATGTGATATTTTTATAGAGCCGGTCGATACGGACGCGACGATACCTAATATGTATACTTTTTTTTTTATTTATGTAAGTTTTACACAATAATATCATTTTTGAAACAAAAAAAAATAATGTTTTAGTGTCTCCATATTCTGAGAGCCATAGTTTTTTTCAGTTTTTGGGCGATTATCTTAACCACCTCCGGACCGCTGTACGCAGCGACGCGTCCTGGAGGTGGTTGATTGATTCCGCCTGGACGCGCCGGCGCGTCCTCTCGCGAGACGCGAGATTTCCTGTGAACGCGCGCACACAGGCGCGCGCGTTCACAGGATCGGAAGGTAAGCGAGGGGATCTCCAGCCTGCCAACGGCGATTGTTCGCTGGCAGGCTGGAGATGTGATTTTTTTAACCCCTAACAGGTATATTAGACGCTGTTTTGATAACAGCGTCTAATATACCTGCTACCTGGTCCTCTGGTGGTCCCTTTTGTTTGGATCGACCACCAGAGGACACAGATAGCTCAGCTCAGCAATATGTAGCACCAAGCACCACACTACACTACACCCCCCGCTGTCACTTATTAACCCCTTATTAGCCCCTGATCACCCCATATAGACTCCCTGATCACCCCCCTGTCATTGATTACCCCCCTGTAAAGCTCCATTCAGATGTCCGCATGATTTTTACGGATGCACTGATAGATGGATCGGATCCGCAAAACACATACGGACGTCTGAATGGAGCCTTACAGGGGCGTGATCAATGACTGTGGTGATCACCCCATATAGACTCCCTGATTACCCCCCTGTCATTGATTACCCCCCTGTCATTGATCACACCCCTGTAAAGCTCCATTCAGACGTCCGCATGATTTTTACGGATCCACTGATAGATGGATTGGATCCGCAAAACGCATACGGACGTCTGAATGGAGCCTTATAGGGGGGTGATCAATGACAGGGGGGTGATCACCCCATATAGACTCTCTGATCACCCCCCTGTCATTGATCACCCCCCTGTAAGGCTCCATTCAGACATTTTTTTGGCCCAAGTTAGCGGAATTTTTTTTTTTTTTTCTTACAAAGTCTCATATTCCACTAACTTGTGTCAAAAAATAAAATCTCACATGAACTCACCATACCCCTCACGGAATCCAAATGCGTAAAATTTTTTAGACATTTATATTCCAGACTTCTTCTCACGCTTTAGGGCCCCTAGAATGCCAGGGCAGTATAAATACCCCACATGTGACCCCATTTCGGAAAGAAGACACCCCAAGGTATTCTGTGAGGGGCATATTGAGTCCATGAAAGATTGAAATTTTTGTCCCAAGTTAGCGGAAAGGGAGACTTTGTGAGAAAAAAATAAATAAATATCAATTTCTGCTAACTTGTGCCAAAAAAAATAAATTTCTATAAACTCGCCATGCCCCTCATTGAATACCTTGGGGTGTCTTCTTTCCATTATGGGGTCACATGTGGGGTATTTATACTGCCCTGGCATTCTAGGGGCCCTAAAGCGTGAGAAGAAGTCTGGGATCCAAATGTCTAAAAATGCCCTCATAAAATGAATGTGGGCCCCTTTGCGCATCTAGGCTGCAAAAAAGTGTCACACATGTGGTATCGCCGTACTCAGGAGAAGTTGGGCAATGTGTTTTGGGGTGTCATTTTACATATACCCATGCTGGGTGAGATAAATATCTTGGTCAAATGCCAACTTTGTATAAAAAAATGGGAAAAGTTGTCTTTTGCCGAGATATTTCTCTCACCCAGCATGAGTATATGTAAAAAGACACCCCAAAACACATTGCCCAACTTCTCCTGAATACGGCGATACCACATGTGTGACACTTTTTTGCAGCCTAGGTGGGCAAAGGGGCCCACATTCCAAAGAGCACCTTTAGGATTTCACAGGTCATTTACCTACTTACCACACATTAGGGCCCCTGGAAAATTCCAGGGCAGTATAACTACCCCACAAGTGACCCCATTTTGGAAAGAAGACACCCCAAGGTATTCCGTGAGGGGCATGGCGAGTTCCTAGAATTTTTTATTTTTTGTCACAAGTTAGTGGAAAATGATGGTTTATTTATTTATTTATTTTTTCTTACAAAGTCTCATATTCCACTAACTTGTGACAAAAAATAAAAACTTCCATGAACTCACTATGCCCATCAGCGAATACCTTGGGGTGTCTTCTTTCCAAAATGGGGTCACTTGTGGGGTAGTTATACTGCCCTGGCATTCTAGGGGCCCAAATGTGTGGTAAGGAGTTTGAAATCAAATTCTGTAAAAAATGGCCGGTGAAATCCGAAAGGTGCTCTTTGGAATATGGGCCCCTTTGCCCACCTAGGCTGTAAAAAAGTGTCACACATCTGGTATCTCCGTATTCAGGAGAAGTTGGGGAATGTGTTTTGGGGTGTCATTTTACATATACCCATGCTGGGTGAGAGAAATATCTTGGCAAAAGACAACTTTTCCCATTTTTTTATACAAAGTTGTCTTTTGCCAAGATATTTCTCTATGTTTTTATTTTTTTGTTTTTACGGTGTTCATCTGAGGGGTTAGGTCATGTGATATGTTTATAGAGCCGGTCGATACGGACGCGGCGATACCTAATATGTATACATTCCCCGCCTATTTTTTTTAACTTTATTTGGGGAAAATGACATTTTTGTTTATTTTTACTTTTTTTGACTTTTAATTTTTGGGGGGGGGGGGGGGGACTTTATTTTTTCACTTTATTTTTTGTCCCACTTTGGGACTTGAACTTTTGGGGGTCTAATCCTTTACAATGCATTTCAATACTTCTGTATTGGAATGCATTGGCTGTATGAGTAATACAGTGTGTATTACTCATACAGCTTCAGGCCTGTGAGATCCAGGGGGCTGGATCTCACAGGCTCGTCACTGGAAGGCAGTGCAGATGCCTCAGGAAGGCATCGCGCTGCCTTCCATGCCATCGGGTCCCCCCCACCACCGCCGCCGCCGCACCAGGTAAAAGCCGCAAACCGCAAGTCTGAATTGACCTGCGGTTTGCGGCGATAGCCGACCCCGGGGAGTCACGGGACCCCCCCGCGCATTTAGCTGGGGTGCCTGCTCAATGATTTGAGCAGGCACCTTGTCCCGATCACCGCCTGCCGGGCGGCGGTGATCGGAACAACACATGACGTACAGGTACGTCATGGGTGCTTAAGGACTCGGGAACCATGCCGTACCGATACGTCATGGGTCCCTAAGGGGTTACTTACATTCATTGGTGGTGCAGTGCACCCTCCCAAAGCCCCCTCGCCCCCCCCCCCCCCCCCCCATTATCACTGGCCACAAGCCCCCCCCTTCCTGATTGCTATATGGTGGCCACAGGGTCCCATCCCCTCCATTGGTGGCAATGGCAGATTACACTGCTGGTGCTCCGATCGGTTAGGCTACTTTCACACTTGCGTTCAGAGCGGGTCCGTCTGGTATCTGCACAGACGTATCCGCTCCAATAATGCAAACGCTTAGTTCCGTTCAGAAAGGATCCATTTGCATTACCATGAACAAAAAAAAAAAATTTTTTTTTTTTGTTCATGATAATGCAAACGGATCCGTTTTGACTTTACATTGAAAGTCAATGGGGGACGGATCCGTTTGAAAATTGAGCCATACTGTGTCAACTTCAAACGGATCCGTCCCCATTGACTTACATTGTAAGTCTGGACGGATCCGTTTGCCACCGCACGGTCAGGCGGACACCCGAACGCTGCAAGCGTTCAGGTGTACGTCTGCTGAGCGGAGCGGAGTACAAACGGTGCCAGACTGATGCATTCTGGACGGATCCGTTCGGGGCCGCTTGTGAGAGCCTTCAAACGGAACTCACAAGCGGAGCCCCGAACGCTAGTGTGAAAGTAGCCTTACCATGGCAGCCAGGACGCTACTGAAGCCCTGGCTGCCATGGTAATCTCCCTGCTGCTGTGTGTACTATGCACAGGGCTGCAGGGACAGTGTGAGGTCCTATTCACCCTAATAGAGCTCTATCAGGGTGAATAGGACAAGGGATGAAAAGATCCAGGTTATAGCCCCTAAGGGAAGAAATGGTTATTAAATAAAAAGTAAAAAAAAACAAAACACCAAAATACTAACAGTTTAAGACTACTTTCACACTTGCGTTCGGAGCGGATCCGTCTTGTGTCTGCACAGACGGATCCGCTCCTATAATGCAAACGATGGTATCCGTTCAGAACGGATCCATCTGCATTATATTTCAGAAAAAATCTAAGTGTGAAAGTTAGTTAGACGGATCCGTCTAGACTTTGCATTGAAAGTCAATGGGGGACGGATCAGTTGGAAATTGCACCATATTGTGTCAACTTCAAACGGATCCGTCCCTATTGACTTACATTGTAAGTCTGGACGGATCCGTTTGGCTCCGCACGGCCAGGCGGACACCCGAACGCTGCAATCTGCGTTCGGGTATCCGCCTGCTGAGCGGAACGGAGGCCGAGCGGAGCCAGACTGAGGCATTCTGAGCGGATCCCCGTCCACTCAGAATGCATTGGGGCTGTACGGATGCGTTCGGGGCCGCTTGTGAGAGCCTTCAAACGGAACCCCGAATGCAAGTGTGAAAGTAGCCTAAATCGCTCCCTTTCCCAATTTTACATATAAAATTTACAAACAATAAAGAATAAACATATTACATATTTCCACGTCCGAAAAAGTGTGAGCTATTAAAATATAAAAAAATATTTCTGCTCGGTGAAGGCCGTAACAGAAAAAAAACTCAAAACCGTGCAATTCGCCATTTTTATTCTCCTTGTCCCCAAGAAGATGTCCCTGGATGTGAGAGGTATGTGGTGCTGTATTCTCCTATATATAGTGCTGGCTCACTACTGTGACCTGCGTCTGATCTTCTCCGAGTCCCTTTTTTTAATTATATGCATTTTAAATTTGGTGACTAAAAAATGTAATTTGGCTCCTACATTTTTTAGTTTAGGAGCCAATAGTTCCTGGTTATTTTTTTTAGTCTGGACTCTGGAGCACTGCACCCAGGAAGCGCTTCGTAGGGCTTCCGATCAGTGCCTCTGCACTGCAGAAAGATAGGTGAAGTCCTATCTTCGTTCGTATCTAGTGGATGCGGACCTATTCAAGTCCGCAATATGGGCATTGAGCGCTTGCGCTCCTGTGTTTGAGCCCTTGTTACTTTAACACCCAAAAAATTTATTTTGTTCACTCATTCATTTTTTTTTGTGGGACAATTAGTATTTTTTAATAGCACCATTACGGGTACATCTGACTTTTTAATTAAAGAGGTTATCCGAGAGTTTAAAATGTCCCCCTATATGTCGGGCCCCCCACATGAAATATACTTACTCCGCTCCTGGTCCCCGCACCGCCTCTGCTGCTTCTTCCCGTGCATGGATAAAAACATCCGGTGTCAGGGGGAGCAGCCAATGGCAGCCGGGGACAAACCTCCCTTGCGTCACCCGCGATGCTAGGGAGGCTCGTCCCCGCCTGCCATTGGCTGCTCCCCCCGACACCAGATGTTTTCATCCGTGCACGAGCTGACCAAGCGATTTTCTTTTTTTTGTCCCTGTCTTCCGGAGCCGTAACTTTTTTATTTTTCCTTTCGCATAGCTGTTTGTCTTTTTGCAAGGCAATTGGGCAAAGGAACTGAGGCAGAGGCCTGGCTGTCAGTAACCGCAGGCATCTGTAATGCCAGGGGATTAACCCCTGAGATGTCGCAGCCAATGCAGACCTCTACATCTAAGGGGTTTACAGAGAGAGAGATTGCTCCTTCTCTGAACCCATCAGTACTCCGTGATCGCAGGGTGCCAATGGCTGTTACAGCAGCCTGAGGCGTTACACAGGCCTCGGGCCTGCCAGCTACGGAAGCCTATGAGGGCATCCTCATAGGCAACTGTTAGTGTAAGGCCTCATGCACACAGATGTAAGTGTTTTGCGGTCCGGTCAGCAAAACACAGATACAGGCCGAGGGCATTCCACAATTTTTTTTTTTATTCCTGCTGAAATGTCCTATCCTTGTCAGCAAAATGGACAAGAATAGGACATGTTCTATTTTTTTGTGGGGCCATGGAACAGACTTACGGATGCGGATAGCATACGGTGTGCTGCCCACATATTTTGCGGTCCCCACAAAAAACGCGGATCATCTACCGCTATGTGCATGAGCCCTAATACTGAAGTTTACAATGCACAATACACTATGTATTGTAATGCATTGTAGAAAGGATCAGACCCTCAAAAGTTGAAGTCCCCTAGTGGGACAAAAATAAAGACAAAAAAATAAGCGTTTTATAAAAAAAAAAGAAAAAAGTTTCAAGTGAAAAACAAGTGCCCCTCAAGCCATTTACGATTGAAAAAAGAAGACATATTAGGTATTGCCACATCTGTAACGACCAGATAATATCACATGAATACCCCATCAGGTGAATGATGTAAAAACTAAACGGTAGAACAGCAATTTTTTGTCACCTCACAAAATGTGTAATATCGAGCATTTAAAAAGTACTATGTATCCCAAAATAGTAGCAATGAAAATGTTAACTCATTCTGCAAAAAACAAGCCGTCACGGGCGTGGCTTGGCTGCTGAGAGTTATGGACGCTTGAACACACAGCTCCTGCACCATAGCGACCTTATCCCTGCATATACTTCACATATTCCCCTGGAATTTGACTGGTGGACGTCTCATCATCTCCCTAACAGAATGGGGAAGTCTAAGAGATTGCTACCGAGGGTGGACGGCTAGAGTTTAGAGAAATACTTTGAAAAAGGAAGAATCCAAGATGGCGCCCGGAGCCCCGAAACAACTGCAGCTCCTTCCCCGCTGCGCGTGCTATCACCTGTGCCTGTTCCCGAGCCTAACACTCCTTCTCCTACTCCAGAGATCTCGGGCTCATCTCGCCCCAACTCACCACCGTTTCCCTCCACACCAGAGGATGTCAGGGAGGCGATTACCGGCCGCGCACGATTTCAAGATGGTGCAGATATGCAAGTCTGTTCTCCTTCCTCCAGCCCGCAGAAACGGAGACCCAGACCCAGACCAGAAAAACCTGTGTCAGAGGACACATTAAAGCAGATGCTACTGGCACTGAAATCATCCATGCATCAAGATCTGGCTGCCCTTATAACCCCCTTTTCTTCTAAACTGCAGGAGGCAGACCAGAGAGTGTCACATATAGAGTCCAAGATGTCTGAGTTCGCGTCTTTGCAAAACGAAATCATTGACGCGCATAATGAAATGGCAGATGAGTTGGAAGGTATTAAAATGAAAATGGCGGATCTAGAAGACCGCTCGCGGAGTAACAATATCAAATTCCGTGGCATTTCAGAAGACGTCTCCAACTTTGAACTGTCTTCCTATATTCAGAAGATGTTTAAGTCTCTCGTACCCAGATTCTCACCCCAGGAACTCATTATAGATAGAGCTCACAGAATTCCAAAACCAAAACACCTGGGTCCAGAGGTCCCTAGGGATACACTGGCAGGCATTCACTTTTTTCCCACTAAAGAAGCTGTAATGCTGGCAGCCAGAAAATTGATTACTCTCTCTCCCCCTTATCAATCTGTCCGATTTATATACAGATCTATCTGTGGCCACACTGAGACAACGCCGCATCCTACTGCCCATCACAGCCGCCTTGCGCAAACACAACATCATTTATAAATGGGGCTACCCACTGAAGCTACTTGTCTCCAAAGATGGTCACACTCATCTGGTTCACACCTTTGAAGATGGAAAAGCACTACTTCAAGGTTGGCACATCCACACTTCTGGCCCTGAGACAATTCCGCTTCACTCATCTGCTCCTCACAAGCAAGCCTGGAAATGATTTTTATGTGGCCTCGTCTTAATAAAGGACTTCGTTTACATTCCTGGAATATCTGAGAACACTACGTGGGCAAGCAGTATTGTTCAACCTCTTACAGAGACTACCCGACACCTTGGATGCCCTAGTTCTCCATTGCCAATTCACCTGTTTGTCATCTCCTAGGATCACCCTTGCTGTTCTAAATACGGGTATCCCCCATGTCCACTATAATGTTATTTTTCTCTAAAAGTGGCTTGCGCGGACCTAACTATTACTGTCAGCTGTCTTACTATACTACAGCTCCTCATTGGTGCATCTCCTGTTGTGTTATATATTACTTACGTCTGAAACAGTTTCTGCCTTCGGCTTTAACATGGAACTTTTGCCCCATCCTATAGATAGAGCCTTGTCTCTATTTTGGACTTTCATTTTTTCTTTTACTTTCAATAAGTTTTTATTGTCAGAGTAATTGCTCAAGAATACAGTTTTACAATCGCTAGATTTTACAGTAAAATTCAAGCAAGTAACTCCACATTTTTTTTTTTTTTTTTTTTTGGAAGGAAAGGGGTAAAAACAGCAAATAATATAAAATTAAAATTAACACCAAACAAACAAACTCAGGGTCGAGTCTCTCCTCCACATCGAAATACGTTTACTCACTGAATATATCATGGTTCAGTTTATTCCCACAGGGTACCGATAAGCGTAGATTTTTCACCATCATCTCTATTGGATATAACTATCCTATCCCTGATCTTCCCGACATCGCCGGGTCTAGACCTCTCCAGGATTCCCAAGCCTGAATGTGACGACTCATTTGGAAGTTCTGGTGTGCTAGCATATACTCATAGGATCTAGTCACATCTACCATTCCAACAATCTCTTGTATATCAGGGATATTATCACTTTTCCACTTTCTAGTGATTGCTAATTTGGTAGCAATCAATAGATGGGTCAAGATGACCCTGTGTTTAGGCAGGAATTTGTTTAAATCCATAAGCAGTAAGGCCAAGGCTGGATCTGGAGAGATCTGATGACCCACTATCCCAGACATCTTGTGAAATACCAACTTCCAAAGAGCGTAGATCCTCGGGCAGGACCACAGGATATGCAGCAATGTCCCCTTACAACTGCAACCCCTCCAACAAAGCATGCTTACGTTGGGAAAAATTGCATGTAGCCTAACTGGGGTAAAGTACCATTTTAGTATAGTTTTTATATAAGCTTCCAAATGTGAGGCACAATTAAGGGTTGAGGTGGCGACTTTGTTTGCGGTTTTCCATTGTGATATAGTAAATGATTTTTTCAAATCAGCTTCCCAGGCTAATATTGGGGCAGTCTTAATAAACTTGTCTTTGTCCCCTAAGTACAAATATAGGAATCTGATTCCCGAATATACTGCATTTGATGCAGACCATCTATTTAATAATTGGACATGGCATTTAATGCTAAAGGTCGGGTTACTCCCTAAAATATGTCTAATCTTAAGATATGAGAAAACCTCAGTAGGGGGAATTTGGAAGGATTGTAAAATGGTATCAAACGTTTTTAAGGCCGTACCAGATACTAGGTCTGCTACTGTATTAATCCCTCTGTCCCTCCATCCTCTTAAATTAAGATCATTGGAAAAGCATTGAAGAGATTCTATCGGGGTAATGTGCGCTAAAGATATGACTGTAGATGGTCCTTTTTCATGATATATTTTCCATAATGCCAGTGAAGTGGATACGTAGTATGCAGGTTGAATACCCAAATAGCTTTCATGTAGTGCAGCCATTAGAAGAGCACGCAAGTTTCGTCCTGGAGTTTGCGCTTGTTCTATATGCACCCAATGTTTATCCACATCTCCTTTCCACCACTCCTTTAGTTGGTTAATTCTAGAGGCTAGAAAATAATCATAAATGTTAGGCAGCCCTAAACCACCCGATTTTTTATGCCTATACATAATGCTTCTTGCTATTCTTGGCCTAGTCTTATTCCAAATGAAACTGTTTAGCATTTTGTTAACTAAGTTAAAGAATGCCACTGGAATAGGGATAGGGATGGTTCTAAACAGGTATAATAGTTTTGGGAGTGTGTGTTGCTGAAAAGCCGCAATACGACCCAACCAAGATAACTCAGCCCTGGCCATATGGGTAAGCTCAGGTTGGAGAGATTGCAGAAGAGGCGGGAAGTTCACCTTAAACAACTCCTGAGGGGTAGTTGTTACCTTAAAACCTAAGTATTGGACTGACGACTCCTGCCAATCTAACGTAAATTCTTTTTTCATATAGGACAGTACCGGATCAGAAATACCTAGCGGGAGGGCCTGGGATTTACTTTCATTTATTTTGTAGTATGAAAGGGCTCCATAGGAACGAATGATGTCCATAACCCTCCTCAAAGACTCCTTAGGATTTGTTAATGATAATATTATATCGTCCGCATACATGGATATGCAGTGTTGCCTACTCCCGATACTAACTCCTGTCACCCCAGTCTCCTGGCGGATTGCCTGTGCCAAGGGTTCTAAAGATAGGATGAATATCAGTGGTGATAACGGGCAACCCTGTCTCGTGCCATTAAACAATGCAAACGGATCAGATAATACTCCATTAGCCAATACTCTAGCCGAGGGATTAGAATACAGAACTTGAATGGCTCGTATTATAGGATCAGGAAAACCCATTTTATGGAGTACCGAGAAGACAAACGACCAGTTCACGCGGTCGAAAGCCTTCTCGGCATCTAGTGTAACTAATACTGTCGGGATCCTCATACGATTCACAAAATCTACTATATTCAATATTCTCCTGGAGTTATCCGTAATCTGGCGCCCTTTCACAAACCCTACTTGATCTGGATCTATCAGAGTGGGGATGATGTCTGCTAATCTGGCCGCCAGAATCTTTGCATAGATTTTTAGATCCGTATTGAGTAAGGAGATAGGGCGGAAATTTTGAGGGATTGAAGGTTCCTTCCCTGGTTTGGGCAAAGTGACAATGACTGCCTCCAGCATTTCTTTAGGCATTTTCCCAGTTGCCATGGCACGAGACAGGGCCGCGTGTAAATGAGGAAGTAAGCTATCTTTGAACAATTTATAGTACGAGTTTGGGAGACCATCTGGTCCTGGGCTTTTATTGTGTGGCAAATTTTTGATTACTCTGGAGATCTCTTCTTGTGAGATAGGGTCCGAGAGGGAGGACTTATGAGCTTCATCTAGGGAAGGGATTGATAATGTGTTTAGGAAATTATCAATGTTCTCTGGAGAGGCAGGGGTAAAACCCGTTTCTGCCTTCAAATTGTATAACTGGGCGTAATAAGACATAAATCTATTAGCTATAGACTTAGGATCGTACAATTTATGTGACTTAGAGGAATCCCACAAGAATGGTATTTTTGATTTAAGGGCTCTTGCTTTTACTCTGCTTGCCAACAGTTTCCCGGCTTTGTTAGCCTGAGAATAATATCTAGCCTTAGTCTTTTTAAGCGAGAGCTCATAGGAATGTAAGTAACTTTCTCTTAGTTGAAGTCTAAGCAATCTGAGTTTATCAGAGAGTTCAGCCGAGAGAGAGGACTTGTTCTGTATTTCTATAGACTGAATTTGTGCTATTAGGTCATTTTGGTGTTTTTCTCTTAATTTTTTGTGTTTATGACCAATTTTCAATAAAATTCCTCTTATATATGCCTTATGGGCCGTCCACACTATCGAGGGATCTGGGCCTGAGTTGGCATTAAATTTAAAGTACTCTGCCAGTGCAGCCGATACCTCTGGATTATATTTATTATTAGCCAGAATAAATTCATTAGCCCTCCACAGGGGGTTCGGTTGGGAAATGAATTCTTCTGTCAACTCCACAGATACTGGAGCATGATCCGACCACGTGATTGTCCCTATGGAGGAACTTGTAGCTGCTTCCAAAGAAATTCTATCGGCTAGGATCATATCAATACGTGAATAGGATTTGTGCGCAGGCGAATAATAGGAGAAATCCCTTTCCGATGCATGATGAATACGCCACACATCAAACAAGGAGTTGGCCAGTAGTGACTGCGCAAGAGAGGCGGGGTTATTTCTTGTGGCAGAGGAAGAGTCCTGAGGTGGGTCAAGGACCATATTAAAGTCTCCACAAATTATAACTCTGCCCTCCTTCACCAATTGAACTTTTTTGAAAACCCTATTCAGAAACCTCATGGGCCTAACGTTCGGAGCGTACACTCCCACCAAAGTATAAGGGATGTTGTTTATACAGCATACGTGAATGATGTAACGACCCCCTTCATCTATCAACGTTTTTTTCTCTGTGTGAGCAACTGAATTTTTTATCGCCAGCATTACCCCTCTTTTTTTCCTCATGCCATGAGATTGTATAATCGTCGGGAAAGCTGGGTGTCTCAATCTCTCTTTGTCTGCTGCGATCATGTGTGTCTCCTGTGCACAGAATATGTCACACTTGGTCAAATGAGCTTCTCTCCACATCATCCGCCTCTTATATGGGCTATTTAGGCCTCGAACATTCAATGAGACTAGTTTAAGCACCATCTTGATACATGAGAGTATGCTTATTGGAAGATGCTCGGATGACGTGGAGAGAACCATACCATGTTAATTGCAAAACATTCATCTGTACTGTGAAAAGAGGACCCGACCTGTGAAAATTTAAATAATAACAGGATAGAAACATTAACCTGCTAAACCAAAACCCACTGCCCGAATAGAGGGGCAGAAATGAGGTAGCACAAGGGTTAAAACTCACAATCCCTTGTGATTCATTTTGGGGGAAAACAGTCCAGCCTACCACCTGGAGACTCTAAATGGGTAGAACATGTCCCCGCTCCTGCAGAAAGCAGGATACTTGAAGAACCACTCATCTGTGTTTTTTCTGGCGACGACTTTCAACCCGGTGCCATTCTCCTTCATCAGGTAGCCGCTGGTGCTGAGTTGCAGTATGGACGTCATCTACTGAAATGTTCCAGTTAGCCAGCACCGCTTTCCCTTCCTCCACCGATCGAATAACAGTTAGCACTCCGTTTTTCTGGATGAGCAGCTTTACTGGGTATCCCCACCTATATAAGATAGAGTGTGATCGCAGCGCCGCGGTAATGGGTGCCAGCGTGCGACGTATTTGAAGGGTTGCTATAGACAAATCTGCAAACAGCTTCACCTGTTGGTACGGTTCCGGTAAAATATCAGCTTTCCTCGCTGCCAACAGGGTTTCTTCTTTAATATGGAAGAAGTGAATGCGGGCTAAAACATCCCTCGGTGTGTCATCAGGGAGATGCTTCGGTTTTGCAATTCTATGCGCCCGATCTATAATGAGGTCTTGCTCAGTACTGTTGGGTAGTAGAATTGTGATCAACCTTTTAATATATGCCTGCAGATCTGTTGCTGGAACTGATTCTGGTACACCTCTTAATTTTAAGTTGTTCCTGCGGGAACGATCTTCTAAGTCTGCAACTTTTGCTTTTAGGTACGCAATTTCTTCTGATTGTGTATCACATGAATCTATGAGATTATTATGTGAATCTGCGAATTCGCCCATCTTGTGTTCGACATGGTGTACCCTGTTTTTAAGATCTGTTATATCCCGCTGAATGGGCTTTAATATTTGAGACATATGAGAGGTGACCGAATGGTTAAAGGCTAAGAACATGTCCTTGAGTAAGGCACTAGACGCTGGTTTATCATCCATAGGGAACTTGAGAATCGCCTCTCTAAAGGACCCATTGTTATGTAATTCTTGAGCTTCACTGGTCTCATGGACCTCTATAGCCTGATTCTGTAACCTGGGCCTCTGCTTTTCCGGGCTCGTAGAAGGGGAGCTTTGTCCCGCACCGCTACAGGAAGCAGGCCCCTCACGCCCCATTCCGACCCCCGTTTCACTAAACAACATTTCCTCACCCTTGTCTGTGCGCCGAGGTGAACTCTGCGGGCTCCGGTGAGTCGAGTTTCCATCTTCAGATGGTCGGGGGGTAGAAGCATTCGCCGAAGATATCGGGCTGGGGGAGGGTTCCGCCTGCGCGCCTCGTGTGTCGGCGCCATCTTTGTCCCGATCCTGAGAGAAGAAAAACTCCAGCTTCCCTTGTTTCTTGACGCCTCTCTTTCCTCTCGTCATCATCAGGGATGTCTCTGGTACCGGTCGGTACCGATATTAGCTCAGTGGCAGTTTTGATGAGGGTTCTGCTTATTGTAAACGCTTAGCTGGAGCAGGAGCTCTAGGTTCAAGCGGCCATACTCCTCGGCTTCCTGGCCACGCCCTCTTCATTTTTTCTTTTTATGTTTTGCCTACTAACTCTTTTTATGCAATGCTTCTCCTTATGTTTGTCTCCCCTTTAGGTGAGTTTGAGCACAACAGCAGCCGACCTCAGCACTCCCATCCGAGATCATGGGGTTGAAAGTTCTCTCCCTAAACTCCAAGGGGTTAAACTGCCCACAAAAAAATCATATATGTGGAGAGAGGCGATGTCTAATGGAGTGGATATACTTTGTATTCAGGAATCTCACCTTTTGCAAAAGGATTCCTGCAGAATTAAACATTGTCTATTCCCAATAATTATTCACTCCAATAATATCAAGAAATCCAGAGGTGTATTTATAGCTATTAAAAACTCCATCTCTTTCTCTCTGATTTCCCAGGTTATAGATCAGAGGGGCAGGTACGTGATTTTGGTATGCATGGTGAATAACATTAAGTACACAATAGTGAATGTATACTTTCCTAATGAACACCAGATGTCCTTCCTACACAAAGTTATCAGAAGGGTCCACAAAGTCAAACAAGGTAAATTGATTATTTGTGGAGATTTCAATTCCATTGTTGACCCTTCTCTTGATACGACTAATCCCTCCAGACGCTGCCCTACGGGCCTAGCAGCATTTTTACACTCCGAAGGCCTATTAGATGTCTGGCGGGCTCAGCATGGCCAAGAGAGGGATTATACCTTTTTCTCCCCCTCCCATTCATCATACTCCCAAATAGATATGTTCTTAGCAGACCACACGTTTTATTCCACATATTAAATTCCTCCATTGGATTAATCCAGTGGTCAGATCATACCCCTATTCTTTTGCAGATAGCAGAGCAATTCCAATCCACTCCTCCCCCTGTCTAGAGTAACAATACATACCTCCTCACGCATCTTAAACATAAGCGAGAGATCAAACTAGCATTACAGGAATACTTCCAGCTGAATGCAGATTCTGTCCCTGACCCACTCACAGTGTGTCAAGCCCACAAAGCTTTAGAGGGATATTAATCAAATTGAGCCATACTGGGAGAAAAAAAAGGGAAAGAGACCTAGCCTATACACTGGATAAAAAATCGGTTCTGGAAACGAGAAATAAACAACAAACTTCTGCGGAAGTTATAAATGAATTACGCACAGAAAGAGATAAGCTAATGAATATCCTTAATAGGGACTTTAATAAATCACTTCTGTTCTGGAAAGCTAGATACGATGCCCAAGGCAATAAGGCGGGTAAACTATTGGCTAATAAGCTCAAAAACCAACGAGTGAAATCCAAAATCCCCTTTTTGTTACACCCACTGTCTAAAGCCAAACTTCTCGATCCTAGAGACCTAGCAGAACAATTTCGTCTTTACTACCATGACCTATACAATCTTGTCGATAATTCTATAATGCCTGCAAACTATGACTCTTTAGTCCAGGACTTTTTGGGTGAAGCTCAATTGCCCCAACTTTTCCCCACACAACTGTCCCTTTTAAATGCCCCTATTTCAGAGCCAGAACAGAAAAAACTGATTCTATCCCTTCCTATGGGTAAATCCCCAGGTCCGGATGGATTATCGAATGAGTATTACAGACATTATTATTCGACACTAGCTCCCTTTCTCCTATCCATATTCCTAAAAACCATGTCAGGCACCCCATTCCCATCAGACATGCTAATGGCTCTGATCGTTACTCTGCCCAAACCCGGTAAATCACCTGACACCACCCCAAACTTTAGGCCTACCTCTCTCTTAAACGCGGATATTAAAATCTTTACCAAGCTAATTGCCTCTAGGTTAACTTCCATCCTCCCACACTTGATACAAGACGATCAATCCGGTTTTGAGAAGGGCAGACAGGCCTCTGATAATACCAGACGCTTGTTCGACCTTTTTAATGTGGCTGAAATCAGAAACATCCCTATGGTAGCAGTCATGCTAGACACTGAGAAGGCGTTTGATCGTCTTCACTGGTCTTATGCCTTCTCGGTCCTTGGAGCAATGGGCTTTGTTGGCCCCATCATCCATGCAATGAAAGGCCTATACTCTGACCCAACCGCTAAAATATTTGTTAATTGGGTATTGTCTGACAGCTTTCAAATTACAAACGGTTCCCGACAGGGATGCCCCTTATCCCCTTTGATATTTATCCTGGCTTTGGAACCCTTAGCCCAACACATTCGCCTTTCCACTGACATAAAAATAGGACCCACCTCACATGTCATTTCCCTATATGCTGACGACATCACCAATCCTACTCACTCTCTACAGCATGCATTCTCCATTATTTCCCACTTTGGCTCTCTCTCCTATTTCAAAATAAATAACTCAAAATCACAAGCTCTCCCTATCAATATTCCAATAGCAGAATTGAGATTCCTAAAAAATATGTTTCCACTAGACTGGCAATCTACCTATCTTCCATACTTGGGAATCAAACTTACATATCCTTGTTCGCACACTTACCAGCTTAACTATGTACCCCTCCTCACCACTATGTCGAAAGAGTTTGCAAATTTCAACATGCAGGAAGTCTCCTGGGTTGGCAGAGTCGCATCATTCCAGATGATGACATTACCAAAATTAATATACATCTTCCGTGCATTACCGATCCCCATACCCGATTTGTTTTTCAGGGAAGCGCAGAAACTCCTTAATAATTACATCTGGAAATCAAGACGTCCCAGAGTCGCTTAATCTCTAATGTTTAGAAGAAAACAAGCTGGCGGTGTTGGCCTCCCTTCAATTAAGGACTATTTCCACTCTATTGGTATTTCCTTTCTTAGAGATTGGTGGAACATCTCTACAAACAAATCGTGGGTCAGAATAGAGTCCTAACTTACTCCAGGAGGCTCACTGAAAGATCTCCTTTGTCTGTCTATACTAAAACCCAATATTATTACTCACCCTCATCACGGGGTTGCACGCTGTCACACTATGGTCTCAGCTTCACCTCTCCCAGGTCACTCCAAACCCCATAAATCTATCACATATATCAATGAATGTTTTGGAAAGACTTATAGGGGATATCGACCTTTCTACCTGGGTGGCTTCAGGTATCACCTCAGCTACTCAACTGGTGGAAAACTCAACAATGATAACATTCGACTGCCTCCGTCAAGGTCAGAACCTGCCCAATTCAGAATTTTTGGCCTGTATGAGAGTTCGCCACTGTCTCGGCACACTTCTCCTTTCGTCTTTTAAAACTCAACAAGACATTATCAGGATTTTTCATAATCCATGTTTATTCAAGCAACACACCACCCGTCACATTTACGATATTCTGGATAATAACTCCAAATTTATTAAGTCTCCCCCGATATTAAAATGGGAAAGAGACTTACAAACAACGTTCTCGGAGGAGAGGTGGGCCCGGGCAGTTTGCTTTATTCTGTCTACCTTCAAGTGCGCCTCACACTATCAGGCTGGGATCAAAACTTTGCTTAGATGGTATTTCACCCCATACCGTTTAAGCCTCATATATCCGGGTACTCCGGGATGTTGCTGGAGAGATTGCGGTAATACTGGATCTCTCCTTCACATTCTATAGTCGTGCCCAAAGCTTACTGCATACTGGCAATTGGCCTTCACTCTAATTTCCCAAATTATAGGTTTTCAGGTGTCCCCTTCACCTGCCCTGGCTCTCCTATTTCTTGATATTTCTGATTCCCCCCATGAATACAGGCGCATTGTGGGGCATATCCTACTTGGTGCTAAACTGGTAATTACGAGACATTGGAAATCGAAGAATGCCCCTGCTTTCACGGAGGTCATTCAAGTTCTAAACTCCACTTGTACAGTCGTGGCCGAAAGTTTTGAGAATGACACAAATATTAGTTTTCACAAAGTTTGCTGCTAAACTGCTTTTAGATCTTTGTTTCAGTTGTTTCTGTGATGTAGTGAAATATAATTACACGCACTTCATACGTTTCAAAGGCTTTTATCGACAATTACATGACATTTATGCAAAGAGTCAGTATTTGCAGTGTTGGCCCTTCTTTTTCAGGACCTCTGCAATTCGACTGGGCATGCTCTCAATCAACTTCTGGGCCAATTCCTGACTGATAGCAACCCATTCTTTCATAATCACTTCTTGGAGTTTGTCAGAATTAGTGGGGGTTTGTTTACCCGCCTCTTGAGGATTGACCACAAGTTCTCAATGGGATTAAGATCTGGGGAGTTTCCAGGCCATGGACCCAAAATGTCAACGTTTTGGTCCCCGAGCCACTTAGTTATCACTTTTGCCTTATGGCACGGTGCTCCATCGTGCTGAAAAATGCATTGTTCTTCACCAAACTGTTGTTGGATTGTTGGAAGAAGTTGCTGTTGGAGGGTGTTTTGGTACCATTCTTTATTCATGGCTGTGTTTTTGGGCAAAATTGTGAGTGAGCCCACTCCCTTGGATGAGAAGCAACCCCACACATGAATGGTCTCAGGATGCTTTACTGTTGGCATGACACAGGACTGATGGTAGCGCTCACCTTTTCTTCTCCGGACAAGCCTTTTTCCAGATGCCCCAAACAATCGGAAAGAGGCTTCATCGGAGAATATGACTTTGCCCCAGTCCTCAGCAGTCCATTCACCATACATTCTGCAGGAGATCAATCTGTCCCTGATGTTTTTTTTGGAGAGAAGTGGCTTCTTTGCTGCCCTTCTTGACACCAGGCCATCTTCCAAAAGTCTTTGCCTCACTGTGCGTGCAGATGAGCTCACACCTGCCTGCTGCCATTCCTAAGCAAGCTCTGCACTGGTGGCACTCCGATCCCGCAGCTGAATCCTCTTTAGGAGACGATCCTGGCTCTTGCTGGACTTTCTTGGACGCCCTGAAGCCTTCTTAACAAGAATTGAACCTATTTCCTTGAAGTTCTTGATGATCCTATAAATTGTTGATTGAGGTGCAATCTTAGTAGCCACAATATCCTTGCCTGTGAAGCCATTTTTATGCAACGCAATGATGGCTGCACGCGTTTCTTTGCAGGTCACCATGGTTAACAATGAAAGAACAATGATTTCAAGCATCACCCTCCTTTTAACATGTGAAGTCTGCCATTTTAACCCAATCAGCCTGACATAATGATCTCCAGCCTTGTGCTCGTCAACATTCTCACCTGAGTGAACAAGACGATTACTGAAATGATCTCAGCAGGTCCTTTAATGACAGCAATAAAATGCAGTGGAAAGTTTTTTTGGGGATTAAGTTAATTTTCATGGCAAAGAAGGACTATGCAATTCATCTGATCACTCTTCATAACATTCTGGAGTATATGCAAATTGCTATTATAAAAACTTAAGCAGCAACTTTTCCAACATTTATGTAATTCTCAAAATTTTTGGTCACGACTGTAGATATGAGAAATTGCTTCCTGACACAGTAATTAATCCGGCTCTTAGAGATAAAACTTGGGCTCCTTGGATGTTGCACACACAATATGACCCATAATTATATATAATAGGGATCGACCGATTATCGGTTTTACCGATATTAACGGCCGATATTCAGGATTTTTAACGTTATCAGCATCTATTTTGTCGATATACCGATAACGTATGGGGAACAAGGATCTCGCTGCTGTCAGCGCTCTCCGTGTTCCCTTAGCAGCACAGGGGAGAAGGAAGCAGTGTCTCCCTCCCCCTGTGCTGCTGCTGCCAGTTAGAGGACAGGAGGAGGGGAGGGGCTGTGGCCACTGCCCCACCAATGAAGATTCCTCTCTCATTAATTCATATACAGGAGGCGGGAGCTGGCTGCAGAATCACATAGCCGGCTCCCGACCTCCATGACAAGTAGCTGCGATCTGCGGTAGCTAACCCCTCAGGTGCCGCGGATCGCAGCATAACGCGCATGGAGGTCGGGAGCCGGCTATGTGATTCGGCAGCCAGCTCCCGCCTCCTGTTTATGAATGAATGAGAGAGGTATCTTCATTGGTGGCGCAGTGCCCCCTACCCCCCCATCCCCAGGGCCCCCCAGTATTGATTATTGGTGGTGCAGTGCGCCCCCCCCAACCCCAGTATTAATCATTGGTGCTGCAGTGCGCCTCCCCCCCCCCCCCCAAGCCCCACAGTATTAATCATTGGTGGTGCAGTGCGGCCCCCCCAGTATTAATCATTGGTGGTGCAGTGCGCCCCCCCCCCAACCCCAGTATTAATCATTGGTGCTGCAGTGCGCCCCCCCCAAGCCCCCACAGTATTAATCATTGGTGGTGCAGTGCGGCCCCCCCCCCAAGCCCCCCCAGTATTAATCATTGGTGGTGCAGTGCGCCACCCCACCCAAGCCCCCTGGTCAGCTCCATGCTGCTGTGTGCACAAAGCACAGAGCAGCAGGGACAGTGTGAAGTCCTATTCACCCTAATAGAGATCTATCAGGGGGAATAGGACAAGGGTTCTAGTCCCTAAGGGGGCTAATAGTAAAAAAAACACACCAAAATATTAATTATAAATGAAAGAGAAAGATTTACAAGAAAAAAACCTACACGTTAACAATAAACATTCATTTTCAGCAGATTTGTGTAGGAATTTTTTTTTTTCCAAAAATTAAAATTCACAGAATATCGGTATAGAATAGATTATCGGCTATCGGCCTGAAAGTTCATAGATTATCGGTATCGGCCCTAAAAAATACTTACCTAGATACAAGTCTTATGTTTTCCTGATACCAGCTGCTCTAACAACCTGTCTAGCTGTTATTCTTATGAGGCTTACTAGAGGGTCCTGTGCCTCACCCTCTCTGTTATACTTCATTGGATATGTTATTGATTCATATTTTACATTACGTTTCTGTATTCCATTTTCTGAAACTATAGTGTATTTTACACTGCAATTTTAAAACTAACAAAAAATGATTAAATATTAAAAACAAGCCCTCACACCCGGGACCCCCACAGATCAGCTATTTGAGAAGGCGCTGGTGCTCCTGCGAGCGCTGCGGCCTTCTCTGTGCTCACCAAGTACAGCGCCGTACATTGTATAGGTGTTTGGTATCATACACAGCCCCGTTCACTTTATGGGGTTGAGCTGTGCCTTTGCCACCTGACCAATGAATGTGTTGTCATTGGTCTAGGCACCAATCAGATACTGATGACCTATCCTGAGGATAGGTCATCACTATTAAAATGTTGGAAAACACATTTCTCGAGCACAGTGTATGTTGCAATAACAAAACCAAAAAAGGAAAGTCATATGTAACCCAAAATAGAACCAATAGTAATTGCAACTTATAAAAGTAAGTTCTTACACTGCCCTGTTGAGAGAAAAATAAAAGTGTGGTTGTCAGAAAATGGCTGTATTAGGCTTCTTTCACACTGGCGTTTCTGGGTCCGCCTGTGAGATCCGTTTCAGGGCTCTCAGAAGCGGTCCAAAATGGATCAGTTCAGCCCCAATGCATTCTGAATATATAAGGATCCGTTCAGAATGCATCAGTTTGCCTCCGTTCAGCCTTCGCTCCGCTCTGGAGGCAGACACCAAAACTCTGCTTGCAGCGTTTTGATGTCCGTCTGACGAAACTGAGCCAAACGGATCCGTCCTGACTTACAATGTAAGTCAATGGGGACGGATCCATTTTTAGGCTACTTTCACACCTGCGTTTAGGTGCGGATTCGTCTGGTATCTGCACAGACGGATCCGCACCTATAATGCAAACGCTTGTATCAGTTTTATTTTTTTGTTCATGATAATGCAAACGGATCCGTTTTGACTTACATTGAAAGTCAATGGGAGGCGGATCCGTTTTCAATTGCACCATATTGTGTCAGTAAAAACTGATCCGTCCCTATTGACTTACATTGTAAGTCAGGACGGATCCGTTTGACTCAGTTTCGTCAGACGGACATCAAAACGCTGCAAGCAGAGTTTTGGTGTCTGCCTCCAGAGCGGAGCGAAGGCTGAACGGAGGCAAACTGATGCATTCTGAACGGATCCTTATATATTCAGAATGCATTGGGGCTGAACTGATCCATTTTGGACCGCTTCTGAGAGCCCTGAAACGGATCTCACAAGCGGACCCAGAAACGCCAGTGTGAAAGTAGCCTTACTGACACAATATGGTGCAATTGAAAACGGATCCGCCTCCCATTGACTTTCAATGTAAGTCAAAACGGATCCGTTTTCATTATCATGAAAAATGTTCATGGTAATGCAAACGGATCCGTTCTGAACGGATACAAGCGTTTGCATTATAGGTGCGATCCGTCTGTGCAGATACTAGACGGATCCGCACTTAAACGCAGGTGTGAAAGTAGCCTAACTTCCTCAGATGCTGTTCAATGGCAACATGGTGCTGTAAACCAATCCATCAAAATCTGTGCTGCATAAGCCATAAAGGTGGTCATTCCCTTCTGAACCCTGCAGCCTACCTAAACAGCAGATTACACCCACTTATGGCATTTCAGTACCCAGTAGAACCCACCTTACAATTTAAGGGGCATGGTGTGTCTCGGGTGGCACAAGCTGGACACCACATACTGGGCACTAAAATGGTCATCTGCTCATTAATTTCTACAAAACATGTGTCAAAATGCTCACTCCACCACTTGATAAATAACTTGAAGGGTGTCGTTTTCAAAATGTGGTCACTTATAGGGGGTTTCCCCTCTACGGGTACCTCAGGGGCCCTGCAAATGTGATGTAGCACGTGAAAGCCATTCCAGCAAAATCTGTGCTTTGAAAGCCTCCTTCCTGTCCGACCCTTGCCGTGTTCCCAGACCGCAACTTACGTCCACTTTTATGGCATTTGCGTACCCACTAGAACCCACCTATCAATTCAACTAGTGTGGCGTGATTCTTTGATGGCACCAGCTGGGCACAACACATTGGGCGCTGAAATGCCATATAAAACTTGTGCTGGGTCATTTTCGAGGGTGCTCTTATACTCATGGGCTCTGTTGTATATCCAGGCAAAAGGTTGGGGCCACATGTTAGGATGTTTCTAAAACCAGTAAGCACAGTATAGTAATAAGTGGTCTTACTTACTTAGCCACTGAAATGACATGTCTGTGAATAAATTGCTGTGAATTCATTTTTACAAAAAACGTGTGGGGTCAAAATGTTCACTACAACCCTTGTTAAATTCTGTGAGGGGTGTGGTTTCTAAAATGGGGTGACTTCTTGCAGGGTTTATATTATAATTTAACCTCAGAGTCTCTGCATTTGTCAGTCAGTGCTGTATAAATCACCAAACTAGGCCTCCAATGCACATGCAGCAGTTTACAACTACATATTGGGTGTTGCCGTATTCAGGAGAAAATGGGCTACAAACTGTGGGATTCTGTTAAGGCCTCATGCACACGACCATTGTTCTGGTCCGCATCCGAGCCGCAGTTTTTGCGGCTCGGTTGTGGACCCAATCACTAAAATGGGGCCGCAAAAGAGGCGGACAGCACTCCGTGTGCTGTCCGCATCCGTTGCTCCGTTACGTAGCCCCACAAAAAAGATATAACATGTCCTATTCTTGTCCGTTTTGCGGACAAGACTAGGCATTTCTACAATGGGCCGCCCACAAACTGATCGGTCGTGTGCATGAGGCCTAATGCTACATGCACACGACAGTTGTTTTTTGCAGTCCGCAAATAGCGGATCCGTGTCTTGTTTTTTGTACATTCACATCTGTTCCGTTTGTCCGCAAATATTGTAGGTTGTGTTTCCGTGTGTCTTCAGTTTTTTTTTGCGGTCTGCAAAAAAAAAAAAAAAAAAAATGAAGGCTGTAATTCTTGAAATTTTTATATCCTCACCCAGGATAAGGTATATACAGGTTTCCCAGACATACGGATGGCTTCCATTGGTCATCCGCATTTTTTGCGGACCCATTGACTTCAATGGGTCCGCAAAACGTTTATTGCGGACAAGAATAGGACATGCAGTACTTTTTTTGCGGACGGGAAACATGGACAGCGGACGCGGAAAAGAAATGGGTGACTACACTGCAATTTTAACAGCTCCATAGAAATGCATGGGTAACCATCCGATCAGCAAAAAAAAACAAAACGGAATGGACGCAGAGAAAAAGAACTGTCGTCTGTATGTAGCCTAACCCGTATAAAAATATTTGGGTGTTGGGGGGTGTTTTTGTATTTATGTAATATTTGTATTCCTTTTTATTTTATATGACCAAAAACTATCTTACAAAAAAAAAAGCCTTTGTAAAAATCTGGAGTTAAAGCAACATTTAATTGGAAAAAAAATATGTAATTTTATTTTCACAATCAAGTGTTTATAAATTCTATGAAACGCTTGTGGGGTCAAAGCACTCACTACACCCCTCAATAAATTTCTTGCCCTGTGATGTGGCCATACGGCAGTTTAAGGCCATATATGGGGTTTTGCCATGTTCAGGAGAAAATGCTTGATCTCATTGTCAGTAACAGACTTTTAGGGTGTACTGATATCTTTCAGCATCCAGCTGAAGGGTCACTCATCCAAGTCCCTCTTCCAGCTTCCTGCCACTACGGTGTCAGTAGCTGAAGGGGTGACCCTGCTGGACCAGAGGAAGGGTGAAGACGGCTGGACAGATAAGTGATGCCTGCTCCAGGCCGTCGTATCCACCGCAACTCTGAGCAGGAGATGCAGGACCTGAGGGGGCGGGGCTTACTCTTCCCGCCACAGCTATTCAGGAAGTCTTCACTGGGACATCCTCCTCTGGACGGCGTCTGGTCCTGGCTCTGGTAGGAACTGTGCTCCTCTCCTCAGGTTGCTGTACTCTCTCCAGCCTCAGATTGCCCCTACCATCAAGTCTGATCCCTCTGGGGCTCTACCTCGGCTGCCAATATTTGTCCACTATGCCTGCTCTATATGTCAGGCAAAATTCCCTTGCGGGCAACCGGATTCTGTCTGCTCTGCTTGTCAGATGCCTAGGCAGGGGGCCCCCCTTCAGCCCGTACTGCTGTCTCCCCCTCTGGCCGCTGAGTTACCCGATTGAGCCAGAACTCTCTCTGAGGCGGAGGAAAACCTTGCTAAAATCTCCCAATGTACCCTATCTATAGTGGGTCGCTTGGTTAAGAATCCGCCACCTACGCAGGCTGCACCTCCCTCGGATGCACCCTCCAGAGCTTCCCTCCGTTGATTCCGTCAATGCACGGCATTCACAAAAGTGTCCCAGAGTAGACCACGTTTCTTCCTCTGACGCATCTCCCTCTCCACCCCGTGTACGGTCTCACTCCGGGTTTTCTTCTCCTGGGGACGTGCTGTCTGAAGGAGAGATTGAGAATTCGGATTTGGATATGGGTACGGAGCAGCCTTCTAAGTTGGCCTCCACCGTGGATAGACTTGTTGCTGCTATCCGCGACACCTTTCGGGTGCAGGATGATCCTCCCCCCACTGACCAACAGGGGGTATCCTTCTTCCGTCCAAAACAGGCCTCAAGGGTGTTTCCACGCCATAATGATTTTTTCGGCAGTGGTTTCCAAAGCTTAGGATCATCCAGACATGCGTTTTTCCGCCCCCAAAAAGCTGGACATCCTATATCTTTTCCCAGCGGACTGCGTTTCCACGTGGACATCCCCTCCTAAGGTGGAACCACCAGTGGCACGGCTAGCCAAAAATACGGCTATTCCTATAGCCGATGGATCCTCCCTTCAGTCCGCTGAAGATCGTCGGATGGAATCCTTGACGAAGTCCCTCTTTGCAGCTACGGGGTCAGCCCTTAGGCCCGTGTTCGCCTCCGCGTGGGTGGCAAAGGCAATCTCTGAGTGGGGCAGCCAGCTGGACCAGGACTTGGTATCCGAGGTCCCTGCTCAGGATCTCCGATCCTTGGCGCAGCTGATCATCCAGGCAGGGAAGTTCCTCTGTGAGGCATCCTTGGACCCTGGCGCCCTCATCGCGCGCTTGCGGTCACCTTACACCGCAAGCTTTGGCTGAAGGTTTGGGCAGCGGACGCGACTTCCAAGCATTCTTTAGTCGGTCTCCCCTTTGCCGGCACCCGTTTCTTTGGTTCTCCACGCCACGGGAGGCAAGAGCACCCATCTCCCACAGCCTAGGGTCTTCCACGGGACCCCGAGCGAGCGGCTGCTTTCTCCCAGGCCATTCAGTCCCTCCTGGACCGGGGAGTCATCTCTCCCGTTTCCCCAGCAGACAGGTTCAAGGGGTTCTATTTGAACATTTTTGTGGTCCCAAAAAAGGAGGGCTTGGTGCGCCAAATCCTGGACCTCAAACTACTGAACAAGTTCCTCCGTCTCCAGCGGTTTCGGATGGAATCCCTTTGTTCCGTAATTGCTTCTCTGGAGCAGGGGGAATTCCTTTCGGCCGTAGATTTACAGGACGCATACCTCCACGTCCAAATTGCGCAGAGTCACCAGCGCTTCCTGAGGTTTTCGATAGGAGACTATCATTACCAGTTTGTCGCCCTCCCGTTCGGGCTGTCAACTGCGCCTCGGGTCTTCACAAAGATTCTAGCCCCGCTTCTGGCCCTGCTCCGTTCTAGAGGCATCTTCCTTATGCCTTATCTGGACGACATCCTCATCAAGGCTCCCTCTTTCGCTCAGGCGTCGAGCAGCGTACAGATCACGTTGGAAGCCCTGGCACGTTTCGGGTGGCTGGTCAATCTGCAGAAGTCATCCCTGACTCTCTCCAGACAACTGATCTTTCTGGGTATGCTTCTGGACACGGAGGCGGCACAGATTCGCCTTCCTCCGGACAAGCGATTGGCCTTACACCGCTCCGTGAGGGTTCTTCTCGACTGCAGACTTCCGTCCATTCGACTTTGCATGAGGACGTTAGGGAAGATGGTCGCCGGTTTCAAGGCAATTCCCTTTCCCAGTTCCACTCTCGCACGTTCCAGAGAGCGATCCTGTCCTCCTGGGACAAATCTTCTGAGAGCCTGGACTGTCCCATCCGCCTCTCTCCTCAGGTGAGGTCGTCCCTTTGTTAGTGGCTGTCGGTTCCAGTTCTGGGAAGGTCTTTCCTTCTGATATCCTGGACGGTTGTAACCACCGACGCCAGTCTCCTGGGTTGGGGAGGAGTGTTCCCTTCCAGGACAGTCCAAGGCATATGGTCTCGGTCTCAGTCCAAGCTCCCGATCAATGTACTGGAGCTCAGGGCGATTCTTCTATCCCTCCAGAACTGGACCCACCTCCTGAAGGGTCGCCCCGTCAGAGTCCAATCGGACAATGCCACAGCGGTGGCGTACATCAACCACCAGGGGAAAAAACCGCGCAGCCTCGCGGTGATGCAGGAATCTGCCAAGATTTTACGGTGGGCGGAGGCCCATGTACTGGCAATTTCAGCGATCTACATCCCGGGTGTGGAGAACTGGACTGTGAACTTCCTCAGCAGGACCATGATAGATCCGGGCGAGTGGTCCCTCCACCCGGAGGTATTCGAGGCGATATGTCTACGTTGGGGTCGGCCCGACGTGGACTTGATGGCCTTAAGGCTCAATCGGAAACTTCCCACCTTCCTCTCCCGCACAAGGGATCCGGAAGCTTGCGGCGTGGACGACGTGATCTCCCCTTGGCAAAGGTTCTCCCTCCTTTATGTGTTTCCCCCCTTCCCCCTCCTACCCAGGGTTCTACGGAAAATCAGGATGGAGGGCATTCCGACGATCCTCGTCACCCCGGATTGGCCCCGTCGCACGTGGTACGCCGACCTCGGTCTCCTTCTAGGAGACGTTCCTTGGTCACTACCTCTCAGAGACGACCTTCTTTCGCATGGACCAGTCTTCCATCAGCATTTAAGGTCTCTTCGTTTGACGGCATGGCTGTTGAAACTGCTATTCTAATGCGCAGAGGGTTTTCGGCGGATGTCATCCGCACTATGATTCAGGCCACGAAGCCTGCGTTGTCCAGGATCTTTTACAGGACCTGGAGGTCCTTCCTGGGTTTCTGTGAAAGCCGAAATATTCCACCACTTTGTTTTTCTCTCCCCACGGTCCTGTCCTTTCTCTACAATTAGGGTTGGAACTTGGTCTGGTCCTTAGTTCTTTGAAGGGTCAGGTGTCGGCGCTTTCTATCCTTTATCAGCGCCCTCTGGCCCCCCTGGGGCCAGTAAGGACCTTTCTTCATACGGTTCCTCTGTACCGTCCTCCTTTAACGCCTTGGATCTGGATTTTGTCCTCAGCGCTCCAGGCTTCCCCCTTTGAGTACTTGCTGGAGATTTCTCTCCGACTCCTGTCCTGCAAGGTAGTTTTTCTTGTCGCTATCACTTCCATCAGACGGGTGTCTGAGTTGACGGCGCTCTCTTGCAGAGAGCCCTTCCTGGTTATTCATAGGGACAAAGTGGTTCTCCGGCTTGTCCCTTCTTTTCTTCCAAAGGTGGTCTCTGACTTCCATATTAACAAGGAAATTGTCCTTCCCTCACTGTGTCCATCTCCTTCACACCCTAAGGAAAGGGAGTTACACCATTTGGATGTTGTCAGAGCTCTGAAGATCTATTTAGCAGCCTCCGGTGGGTCCTCGCAAGGGATTAGCGGCCTCCAAGGTGGCATTCGCACGCTGGACTCAGTCTGCAATTGTGGAGGCATACCGCGCCCGGGGCAGGGTTCCGCTCTTAGGTGTCACTGCTCACTCCACCAGAGCGGTGGGCGCATCTTGGGCTCGAAGGATTCGACTGCACAGTTGTGTAAGGCGGCTACCTGGTCCTCCTTACACACATTCGCAAAATTTTACCAGGTGCATACTTATGCATCTGCGGACGCTGCCTTAGGCCGCATGGTCTTGGAAGGCGTCAGTTTCTTAGATGCCTGCAGGGACGCTTGCTTCCATGGGTCTGTGGTATTTTCCCTCCCTGTGGACTGCTTTTGGAGATCCCACGGTTCCTGTGTGCCCCAATGAATATGGGTGAGAAAAGGAGATTTTTGTATAATTTACCAGTAAAATCTCTTTCTCGCTCTTCATTGGGGGACACACCACCCACCCAGTATTGTTGTTCGACCACAGTTGTGGCAGTTGCTGGTTTGAACCCCGTTGGGTCCTTTGGCATGGTTGGTGTTCCATGTTTTTTTTTTCTTGGTTGGCTTGTTTCTCCTACTGCTTGTGCACAAACTGAAGCTCTCTCTCCAGGCTGGAGGGGGTATAGCTGCCAGGGGAGGAGCTAACAGCTTTATCCTCCTAGAGGACATAGCTATACCCACGGTTCCTGTGTCCCCCAATGAAGAGCGAGAAAGAGATTTTACTGGTAAGTTATACAAAAATCTCCTTTTTTTGAAACATCGTACTTTATGTTAGAGATAAATTTGAGTCAATATGCCTTACATTTTTCTAAATTTGTATTTCTCTGCTTTCAAAGGGAATCTGTCACCAATGACATCCCTGGTCAATGTTAACCCTTTCATGACCAAGGGTCATTGATGCCCCAGTGTCCAGGTCAAAATTTACAAATCTTGTAAATTTTTGTTTTATTAACAAATATAATAGCAAAATAATACAAGTTTAACAAAAAATATGAAATGAGATAACATCACCATTATACATGTAAGTTTGTATATATTATAACCTGTTGAGTCATCACAGGAATAACATTTCCTAATTTTAAGAAAGCATATTAAACAAAGTATTTATTTGACAGAAATATCAATATATATCAGTTCAAAGCTGATTTATAAAATGGTGAAGGGAAAGGAAGGGTGGGGGGGGGGAAGGGAGAGGAAAGGGAGACAAAAACAAGGGATCAAACAATGTGGGGGAAAAGAAAAAGTTGTCACATGTTTTATTCGATAGTTCGAGAGCAAAAGAGAAAAGAAGAATATTTAGTAATACAAATGTATAGACTTTAATCAAAGAACTTAGACAGTTTGCCAGTGGAGATGTAATCATACCATTTGGACCAGATCCCGAGGTATCTCTTAGGGTTGTCAGCAATTGTCCATTTGAGTCTTTCAAAGCGACTGATAGTTAAAACTTCCTCCATCCAGTCCTGAATAGACGGAACCTCCGTACTAAGCCAGTGTCTGGGGATTATGGTTTTTAATGCAGCTATTAAAAAGGGAAACAGGCGGTCTTTAATGGCGCTGTGGTTTTTATTGTATAGCCCAAGCAGAACAAGTTCTGCATCTACTTTTATTTGTGAACCATATATTTCTGTAGTAATGTGGTTAAATTTTTCCCACAGTGGCGCAATTTTGGGACAGGAGTACCAAATATGGGTTATGGATCCAATTCCTTCACCACATCTCCAACAGTGTGCAGGAATTTCGGGGTTGATTTTATTTAGAATGACAGGGGTCCTGTACCATCTGGACAGTATTTTATAGTGTGACTCTTGGAGTCTGGTAGACGTGATTTTGGGAATTGATGAATGTAGTATTGCCGTGGTTTCTTGCTCATTGAATGTTTTGTTTAATTCTTTGGACCAACTAGACAGGAATGATGGGGATGACATTTTGTTATTGACAATGGAGTAAAACTTTGTAAAATTTACAAATCTGACATGCGTCACTTTATGTGGTAATTGCTTTGGAACACTTTTATTTATCCAAGCCATTCTGAGATTGTTTTCTCGTGACATATTGTACTTCATGATAGTCATAAATTTGAGTCAATATATTTCACCTTTATTTATGAAAAAGTACCAAATTTATAAAAAAAATTGAAAAATTCACAATTTTCAAAATTTCAATTTCTCTGCTTCTAAAACAGAAAGTCATACCTAATAAAATATTTACTACTTAACATTTCCCATATGTCTACTTTATGTTGGCATCGTTTTGGAAATGTCATTTTATTTTTTTAGGACGTTAGAAGGCTTAGAAGTTTAGAAGCAATTCTTCAAATTTTTAAGAAAATTTCCAAAACCCACTTTTTAAGGACCAGGTTCAGATCTGAAGTCACTTTGTGGGGCTTACATAGTGGAAACCCCCCATAAATGATCCCATTGTAGAAACTACACCCCTCAAGTTACTCAAAACTGATTTTACTAACTTTGTTAACCCTTTAGGTGTTCCACAAGAATTCAAGGAAAATGGAGATGAAATTTCTAAATTTCACTTTTTTGACAGATTTTCCATTTTAGTACATTTTTTTCTTTAACACATTGAGGGTTAACAGCCAAACAAAACTCAACATTTATTACCCTGATTCAGCGGTTTACAGAAACACCCCACGTGTGGCCGTAAACTGATGTAAGGGCGCACAGCAGGGCGCAGAAGGAAAGGAACGCCGTATGGTTTTTGCTAAACTGGTTTTAGATGCCATGTCCCATTTAAAGCCCCCCTGATGCACCCATACAGTAGAAACTCCCAAAAAGTGACCCTATTTTGGAAACTAGGGGATAAGGTGCCAGTTTTATTGGTACTATTTTGGGGTACATATGATTTTTAATTGCTCTATATTAAGTTTTTTGTGAGGCAAGGTAACTGAAAAATGGCTGTTTTGGCACAGTTTTTTTTTTTTTTTTTTACAAGATTCATCTGACAGGGTAGATCATGTGCTATTTTTATAGAGCAGGTTGTTACGGACGCAATGATATCAAATATGTCTACTTTCTTTGTTTGTTTCAGTTTTACATAATAAAGCAATTTTGAAAAAGAAATTATGTTTTTGTGTCTCCATTTTCTGAACGCCATATGTTTTCTATTTTTCTGCCGATCGTCTTGTGCAGGGGCTCGTTTTTTGCAGAAAGAATTGAGGTTTTTATTGGTACCATTTTTGGGTACATAGGATTTTTTGATCATTCATTATTACACTTTATGGTGCAAGGGGACCAAAAAAATGGCTGTTTTGGAACAGTTTTTAATTATTTATTTTTACAGCGTTTATCTGAGGGGTTAGGTCATGTGACAGTTTTATAGAGCAGATCGTTACGGACATGGCAATACCTAATATGTATACTTTCTCTTATTTATTTAAGTTTTACACAATAATAGCATTTCTAAAACCAAAAAAATTATGTTTTAGTGTCTCCATTGTCTGAGAGCCATAGATTTTTTATTTTTTGGGCGATTGTCTTAAATAGGGTATAATTTTTTTGCGGTATGGGGTAACTGTTTGATTGGTACTATTTTGGGGGTCATAAGCCTTTTTGATCACTTGCTGTTGCACTTTTTGTGATGTAAGGTGACAAAAATGGCTTTTTTTACACAGTTTTTTTTTTTTTTTTTATGGTGTTTATCGGACGGGGTCTATCATGTGATATATTTATAGAGACGGTCGTTACGGACGCGGTGATACCTAATATGTGTATTTTTTTTTTTCATTTTTTATAGGAAAAAGCAATTTCTTTTTTAAATTTTAAATTTTTATTTATTTATTTATTTATTTTTACTTTTATTATTTTCACTTTTTTTTTTTATCAAGTCCCTCTTGGATCTTGAAGATCCAGTGGGGCTGATGGCTGTACTATACTTTGCAATGCTCTTGCATTGCAAAGTATAATACAATCAGATGCCCTGTAGGTGGCAACAGCGGACGCTTTTGCAAAGCGTCCGGTTGCCATGGCAACCATCGGGCGCTGCAATCGCAGCGCAGCAGCCCCGATGGTGGAGAGAGGGAGCCCCCTCCCTCTATTAACCCCATGGATGCCGCTGCCGCGGCATCTATGGGGTTACAGCAGAGTGTCAGCATAAAGCTGACACTCTCTGCTGATGGCGGCGGCTCAGGAATCGAGCAGTCGCCATCACACACAGCAGGGGGACCGCACGGCATGGGGGCAGCATTGAGGGGCTAGCATTGAGTGAGTCACGGCCAGCATTGAGGGGGCAGGAGGAATGTATGGGGAGGGGGCGGACAGCGGCAGGCGGACACAAGGGGGGGCTTGAAGGGGCACACATGGGGGGCACAGATCGGGGAGGGCACGAGGACACATTACCTGATTTCAGGCTCTGATCTGCAGAGCGCAGATCAGAGCCTGAAACCGGCATTTTTTCACTGCCGCGATCCGATTAGTTAGTCTGCAGAGACTAACTAATCGGATCGATTGTCGGCAAGGGGCCACTCTGATTGGTCCCTTGCCGGCATTACTGAACTGTATGCTGTCCGTGACAGCAGCAGGACAGGGGCAGAAGCTTTAATCCAAGCGCTTTGCAGCGCTTGGATTAAAGAGCTCGCTTGACGTCTATATACGTGGTAGCTGCACGGGGTATGTGCAGCTATCATGTATATATACAGATTGCGGTCGGGAAGGGGTTAAGTACTATTTTATGAGGGATCACTATCTGTCTTAAAGGGAATCTGTCACCGGCGACTTCCCGGTCCAGACACATATCTGTAGTTCACCTGATTAAAACACAGTTTTCCTTTGTTGATATGAGGCCCTGTTTCTGAGTTATGATACTTTTTCTTAATATGTAAATTAGGCCTTTGCCTTTGACGCAATGAGGGTGTCACCATTGCTCTTGGTGCACCCAAAACTTTGCTCTACTTACCACAGTTCAGTTGAATACAGGTCTGACATGGAGCAGAGTTTGCACTGATGGGATTCCACATTTGCATTAATACAGATGATTCAAGCAGCAAAGTAGGCGGGAGGGACTTAGTGGGGAGATAGTCCTCAAGGCACCTACACTCACCTAAAGAATTATTAGGAACACCATACTAATACAGTGTTGGACCCCCTTTTGCCTTCAGAACTGCCTTAATGCTATGTGGCATTGATTCAACAAGGTGCTGATAGCCTTCTTTAGAAATGTTGGCCCATATTGATAGGATAGCATCTTGCAGTTGATGGAGATTTGAGGGATGCACATCCAGGGCACGAAGCTCCCGTTCCACCACATCCCAAAGATGCTCTATTGGGTTGAGATCTGGTGACTGTGGGGGCCATTTTAGTACAGTGAACTCATTGTCATGTTCAAGAAACCAATTTGAAATGATTCGAGCTTTGTAACATGGTGCATTATCCTGCTGGAAGTAGCCATCAGAGGATGGATACATGTTCTCATTCTGTTTACACAAAATTCGGACTCTACCATTTGAATGTCTCAACAGAAATCGAGACTCATCAGACCAGGCAACATTTTTCCAGTCTTCAACAGTCCAATTTTGGTGAGCTCGTGCAAATTGTAGCCTCTGTTTCCTATTTGTAGTGGAGATGAGTGGTACCCGTGGGGTCTTCTGCTGTTGTAGCCCATCCGCCTCAAGGTTGTGCGTGTTGTGGCTTCAAAAATGCTTTGCTGCATACCTCGGTTGTAACGAGTGGTTATTTCAGTCAACGTTGCTCTTCTATCAGCTTGAATCAGTCGGCCCATTCTCCTCTGACCTCTAGCATCCACAAGGCATTTTTGCCCACAGGACTGCCGCATACTGGATGTTTTTCCCTTTTCACACCATTCTTTGTAAACCCTAGAAATGGTTGTGCGTGAAAATCCCAGTAACTGAGCAGATTGTGAAATACTCAGACCGGCCCGTCTGGCACCAACAACCATGCCACGCTCAAAATTGCTTAAATCACCTTTCTTTCCCATTCTGACATTCAGTTTGGAGTTCAGGAGATTGTCTTGACCAGGACCACACCCCTAAATGCATTGAAGCAACTGCCATGTGATTGGTTGACTAGATAATTGCATTAATGAGAAATAGAACAGGTGTTCCTAATAATTCTTTAGGTGAGTGTATGTCGTCTTTAGTCGAATTGCAACTTGGACCAAGGGATGAATGATTGTAATAAGGAACTTTCATCCCCCTTTCATGGTGCATCGGGCCGTGTGAAAAGCCCTTTTAAAATAAGCGCTGATTAACTTGAACCCCTGGGTATGGGATAACTTGAAATTACCTGAATAGTCCTTTAATTGTATCAGTGCACCACAATTTCACATGATATTTTGTGTAACACTATGGGATGTCACCTGCTCCTTGGAGTTTTCTCCCACACATATCACACAACAGTCCATATGCTGCCAAGGTTTTTTTTCCTCTAACTAGCGAATAGGACAGTAAGGTTACATCTGACAAGTGAATTGCTACAAGTCGCAATTCACTCACTTATTGCTTTATTAAAAAATACGGAGAATTGCAACTTGTAGTGAGAACGGCTTCACTCCACCTTTCCGATCTTTATAGGTTTGAAGAAGCAAGATGCCCAGCAACGAAGAGTCATTTAACAAGGTCCGGAGCCCTTCAGCGGGCAATGGAAAGAAGACTCCACGTTTGCCTAAGTGTGCCCGCTGCAGGAACCATGGCTATTCTTCTCCTCTGAAGGGTCACAAGCGTTTCTGTATGTGGAGAGATTGCCAGTGCAAGAAATGCAGTCTGATTGCAGAGAGACAACGTGTCATGGCTGCCCAGGTATGTAAAGGGTAATTTGTGTGTGTATATATATATATATATATATATATATATATATATATTTAGTGCTTTTTACTTGCCTTCTGTCTCTCTTTGTTACACAATACACCATTTCTAAGTACTAGCTGTTTCACGGTTTTTAATTTTCACACCGTTACTGACCCAGATTCTGTACTGACTGTGCACCTTGATTTTGTCTTAAATTTTGGTGCAAGAGGGTACAGCTTGACAGGGAATGGGACTAAGGCCTCTTTCACACTTGCGTTGTCCGGATCCGGCGTGTACTCCATTTGCCGGAATTACACGCCGGATCCGGAAAAAACGCAAGTGAACTGAAAGCATTTGAAGACGGATCCGTCTTCAAAATGCGTTCAGTGTTACTATGGCACCCAGGACGCTATTAAAGTCCTGGCTGCCATAGTAGTAGTGGGGAGAGGAGGAGCAGTATACTTACAGTCCGTGCGGCTCCCGGGGCGCTCCAGAATGACGTCAGAGCGCCCCATGCGCATGGATCACATGATCCATGCGATCACGTCATCCATGCGTGTGGGGCTCCCTGACGTCACTCTGGAGCGCCCGGGGAGCCGCACGGACTGTAAGTATACTGCTCCCCCGCTCCCCACTACACTTTACCATGGCAAACAGGACTTTAGCGTCCTGGAAGCCATAGTAACCATTCAGAAAAAGCTAAACGTCGGATCCTTTCAATGGGCATTAATTTCGGATCCGGCCTTGCGGCAAGTGTTCTGGATTTTTGGCCGGAGCAAAAAGCGCAGCATGCTGCGGTATTTTCTCCGGCCAAAAAACGTTCCGTTCCGGAACTGAAGACATCCTGATGCATCCTGAACGGATTTCTCTCCATTCAGAATGCATTAGGATAAAACTGATCAGGATTCTTCCGGCATAGAGCCCCGACGACGGAACTCTATGCGGAAGAAAAGAACGCAAGTGTGAAAGGGCCCTTAGCTGGGAAATGTATGTGGATTACTGGGAAAGAGACCAAAGATGTTCCTTTTTGCGTTAAAATGCCCCAAAATTTGTGGATTTATTTGGGGAAAAAAATTATGGAAACTAAAAGTTGGCAGGCAGTCTGTAGATGTGCCAGATTTATCATACAACCTGGTGTTTTTAACCCTTTAGTTACTGCCAATACACTTTTTTATGGCAGTTACTAATGTGCTTTCAACATGCTATGGCCTCTTGCACACGGGCTTATGTTCTTTCCATGTCCGTTTGTTTTGTTTTTTGCGTATGCAGAACCATTCATTTAAATGGGTCCGCAAAAAAAACCTGAAGGTACTCCGTGTGCATTCCGTTTCCGTATGTCCGTGTTTCCGTTCCGCAAAAAATAGAACATGTCCTATTATTGTCCACATTCCGGACATGGATAGTGATGTTCTATTAGGGGCCATTCCAGCACTGAGGCTCCCATCCCCGATGTTACCAACCCTTTGTGGACTGGAGGTGTGACGTCTCTTCCGTGGGTACATGCAACCCTTCGTTGATGTGTCCCCAAGCAGCACAATACCACTCAGCTGAAATATAGCGCTGCTGAACAGGTGGGTGGCTTTTTTGTTCATGCTAAACACTTTTAGAACCATAACTAAAATTGTTTAGTGGGCAGACAAAATCTTTAATCAGTGTGACGTGTACCTCAAAATGGTGTACGGAAAAATTCAAAAAAACAAGTCACATCGACAGAAAAAAAATAAAATATATGGATCTTGGAATGCAATAATGGAAAAATGAAAAAGAATGTTTAGTCACTAAGGCCCAAAACAGGCTGGTCACTAAGGGGGTTAAAGACTCTCTGTCTTGAAGTCTACCCTGTCTAACTAATATAGGCCATTCTATTAATTGAATTTCCAGGTAGCTTTGAGAAGGCAGCAGGCTCAAGAAGAGGAACTGGGAATAAGCCATCCAATCCCTCTACCGAGCGCAGCAGAATTGCTTGTGAAGCGGGAACATGTCAGCAACAATTCCTGCCCACTGCTGGAAAATAATTGTGCTCAGGCAACAAGTGTGACTATTGCACTAGCATCGACCAGCTCTACAGGTAAGCCTATGTCAAAGCAGCAACTAGAGCGAGACAAGGTACTTGTCTAAACATACTGTTAGCCTATAGATATACCTACTGAAATGAAAATGTGTTCTGATTATGATATTTATATCTAGCAATCATACAGTATGTAAGCAGAACAGAGAGATGATGTTACATACTCAGTCCAAAGTGCAGCACTTAAGCGCTAAAGACGCTAAAACCACAGGACAAAGTTTATTTCTAATGATACGTCCCTCTGACTGTAAATAGACCCTTAACCCCTTAACCTCTTGGGGACACAGGGCGTACAGTTACGCCCTGATGTCCCGGTGTCTGGTGACCCGATAACCTGGAATAGGATGGTGATAATACACCACCAATCACCATCCTTAGATTCTGAAAGGTGATGGTGACATCACCTCTCAGGATCACTTCCTATTGGCTGCACGGGCGGGTTGACTTACCCCAGCTCTGCTCTCCTCCTCCATTCTGCGTCCTGGAGCCGTGGAGAGAGGAGCCTCGTCGATCTCTGTGCCCAGCACCCCTCATCTGCCCAGCACCCCCCATCTGAGCCACCACAGGTACCTAGGGACAGCTTAGATTAGGCAGGGAGAGTTTAGGGGGAAAAAAACGTTTTTTATCTTTTTCTGCATTATCCTGTGTGACCATAGACCCCCCAGGGGTCGCAAGCGGTTTTTTTTTTTTTTTTGTGCGTAAGCTGACTGTGGCCGGCACTCTTAGCGGCCACTGTTAGCGCATCGCCCACCCCACCGCTGATCAGCGAGTTATTTTTTTTGTTATTTTTTTTTTTTCTGTTAAGTTTAGGGATAATTGTACGCGAACACCCATCCCCTCACACACACGCACACTAAATAAAGTTTTCCACACACACACAGACACACACACACACTTCCCTATGGCCCGCCAGACATTCTCGGCCGAGGAGGCATACGCTCTGCTTGCCTCCGACTCCCAGAGCCCCAGTGAGGACGAGGATGACCCCACTTTCCTCTTGTCATCCGCGTCCTCCTCATCATCTAGTGATGATGATGAGCCCCCAAGGCGACAGAGACACCGACAGGCGGAGCAAGGGGACCCCCATGCCAGGGAACCTGTGGCCCACACTAGTATGAGCCGCCCTGGGGCTCGTACTAGTTTTCCGGTCCACCATATAGGTCCACCTGAGCCCCCTACCGGTGAACTTGCATGGTGTACCCCAGAAGATTTTGAGCCCGTGATTCCTGACTTTGTTGGCCAACCAGGAATCCAGATTCCCACAGTGGGCTTCACTGAATATGACTATTTTAGTTTTTTTTTCAGTGACCACTTTGTGAATCTGATGGTGGAGCAAACTTGTACGCCCAACAGTTCATTGCTCAACACCCGGGCTCCTTTTTGGCTAGGTCCGGTGGCTGGACTCTGGTCAGTGCAGCCGAGATGAGGAAGTTTTGGGGCCTCGTGCTGCACATGGGCCTAGTCAAAAAAAACAGTGTCAGGCTGTACTGGAGTGGGGATGTCCTCCCAGGTGTGGTCCCCCATACTGGAAAGAAGGGACGTTCCCAAAAAAAAGTGGAGTGTGTCACAGGAGGGGATACGGACACCACCACTCAGTGTGACATGTGCCCCGATCATCCGGGCCTCTGCATTGACGGTTGCTTCAGGGAGTACCACACTTCCATGGAGTACTAAATTTTAATTCTATTTAGCCACAGACAATCGCCCAGAAAATAATAAAAAAAATAACTATAGCTCTCCGACTTTGGAGACACTAAAACAAAATGATAAGATATTTTGTAAAACTAAAATAAATAAATATTAGGTATTGCCGCGTCCGTAAGAATCTGCTCTATAAAAATACCCCATGACCTAACCCCTCAGATGAACACAGTAAAAAAATTAAAATAAAAATTGTGTAAAAAAAGCAATTTTTTTGTCACCTTACATCACAAAAAGTGGAATAGTAAGCGATCAAAAAGTCATATGCACCCCAAAATAGTGCCAATAAAACTGTCCTCTCATCCCGCAAAAAATGAGCCCCTACCTAAGACAAACGGCAGGGTGCACAAGGAAAGGAGGGCCATATGGTTTTTGGAAGGCAGATTTAGCTGGACTGGTTTATTTACACCATGTCCCATTTGAAGCCCCCCCTGATGCACCCCTAGAGTTGAAACTCCATAAAAGTGACCCCATCTAAGAAACTACACCCCTCAAGGTATTCAAAACTGATTTTACAAACTTTGTTAACCCTTTAGGTGTTCCTAAAGGTTGGCAAATGGAGATGAAATTATTGAATTTCTATTTTTTGTAACCTTGCCTCACAAATGTAATATAGAGCAACAAAAAATCATGTACCCTAAAAATAGTCCCAACAAAACTGCCATCTTATCCCGTAGTTTCCAAAATGGGATCACTTTTATGGAGTTTCTACTCTAGGGGTGCATCAGGGGGGCTTCAAATGGGACATAGTGTAAATAAACCAGTCCAGCAAAATCTGCCTTCCAAAAACCACATGGCGCTCCTTTCCTTCTACGCCCTGCCGTGTGCCCGTACAGTAGTTTACGACCACATATGGGGTGTTTCTATAAACTACAGAATCAGGACAATAAATATTGAGTTTTGTTTGGCTGTTAACCCTTGCTTTGTTACTTGAAATAATGAATTAAAATAGAAAATTTGCCCAAAAATTGAAATTTGCAATTTTAAATTTTTTTTTTGGTAAATTTGGTATTTTTTCAAAATATTTTATGAATTTTTTTTTACTCCATTTTACCAGTGTCATGAAGTACAATATGTGGCAAAAAAACAATCTCAGAATGGCCTGGATAAGGAAAAGCGTTTTAAAGTTATTCACACATAAAGTGACACTGGTCAGATTTGCAAAAAATGGTCTTGTCCTTAAGGTGAAAATGAGCCCGATCCTCAAGGGGTTAAGGACGAGCTCCTTACAAACGATGCAACAAACCAAGTGTGCATTCCGCCGAACATGTATGGAGCTCTGATGGCGCATACACTAAAGCTGTGCCCGCCTGATCAGTACAGGGGCCTGGCTTTTACTGACAGCTGGGCCCTTAAAGGGGTTATCCAAGATTTATAATGCCCCCCATATGCCCAAGCCCCTCACAGAGGTTGTACTTCCCTCGCTCCCCGGCATCCGCCTTGCTTCTCATACTGGCATGGCCGCCTCTGCATCTCCCCGTCGCGCAGATGAAAACATCCGGCGCGGGGTGGGGGGAGGCTGGAGAGCCAATAGTAGGCCGCAATGGGAACGAGCCTCCCTAGCATCACCCATGGGAAAGAGGTAAGTACAACTTCTGTGAGGGGCCCGGGCATATGGGGGGAATTATAGATCTTGGATAACCCCTTTAGTGTATCCCCCGTCATCTCTGAAAACGCTGATGCCAACAGATTAACCCCTTAGATACTGAGGTCAATGCTGAACACGGCATCTAAGTGGTATACAGAGAGAGGGAGCTCACTCCCTAATTCCATTTGCTCCTCTTGATGCGATCACAGGGTGCCAATGGTTGCCATACCACCTGGAAGCCTTAGGCCTTATTTACACCGTCAGTGTTCAGTCAGTGATTTTCATCAGTGATTTTTAGCCAAAACCAGGTGCAGTTCTAAACACAGAACAGGTGCAAATCCTTCCCTTATACCTTATGTGTAGCCGCCACTCCTGGTTTTGGCTCACAATCACTGATGGAAATCACGGACCAAACACTGACTGTGTGAATAAGGCCTCCGGGCCTGCCATATATGGAAGCCTATGAGGCCCTGCCCCTAGACTGGGTCTCATAGGCAACTGTCATTGTAAAACTGACAGGTTCAATGCAGTACAGCATGTACTGTACTACATTGAAACAGGGATTACAGCTTCAAAGGTTGATAGCATACATAAGTTCTAAGCATACAAAAAGTTGCCATTGGAAAAACCAGATTTTCTAATATTTCTGCTCCTAGAATTGGCCAAAAAAATGTCACAAATTGCAACTAGGGTTTCTGCAATGTTTTTTACTTGAAAAAGTGACAGGCTTTGTGGAAAGGAGTTTTGGCTTCATGGTGGTTTGAAAGTAAGCCAACCAATAATTGGTAATGAGTTAAACAAAAGTGTCTATCCCTGCACCACATTTATCATCCAGCCTGAGCGCCTGTGATAAATCTGGTCCAGACAGCCTGTCTGAGTTTACGCCATCCACAGGCTTATAAAATCTGCTCCACTATATGGCGAAATTGCCTTAAAAACAGCTGCAATAAGTGCCGATTAGGCTAGGCCTACACTGAGACTTTTTGTGTAAAGGAATACATTGAGTTGTATGGAATATTGTGTACTGCTGATGTCAATGTCAAAAAGTTTTAGAGGGGAATCTATCTATTTTATTTTTTATTTTTTCACTTTCAGATTTTTATTAAGTTTTTCACTACAGATAAACACATAAGAGCATTCACTTAAGATGTCATCAGAACAGAAAAATGACTCAAGGAGAGAACATTTGGCATCCTTGAAGTTTGTACATTATTTTCATATGCAATAAACGATTAGTATTTGTTAACAGAAAACAGAACATAGTGATCCTCAAAGAGAAAGCGAGATTAACTATATGCCCTATAGCATAAAAGCCAGAAGGCTAAATCAATAGTCGTGCCTTGACAGAGCCACTCCCCAAACCCCCCTTCCCCCTCCATTCATGTTTCAAAAAAGTACCTGGATCATTATCAAGCTGTTGGTAAAATATTGGACGCGTAAGAAGACGTGCACCATAGCTCTCATCTAAACGCCCGGGAGCGCTCCTGATGTGAACCTGCATATATACATTCATGCTGCATATATTAGTTAATTCTGAGATATTCAGGATGACAGGCAGTTTCCATGAGGTAGCAATAAGCTTTTGTGCCGCCGTTAGGACCCCTGCCACCACTCAGCAATAGGTGTGCGGAAGGTCTCCCATCCCGATAGAAAGAATAGCCAGTGACGACTGTTGATTGAAGTTTAAGGATTTCCTTCCAAAGAGGAGATATAATGGGGCAATGCCACCACATGTGGGTCGGGGTACCCCTCTCTCCACAGGCCCGCCAGCAGTAGGGGCTATATGTAGGATCCATATGTTCTACATGGGCTGGGGTTAGGTACCACCGGAGTTGGATTTTCCAATTTTGCTCAGCTTGATTGATACAACTGGAGCCGGTCACTGGCCATTGAAAGGCATCTCTCCATTCTCCAATCGTCCATTCACAGCCTAACTCCTCTTCCCACTTCACCATAAAACCAAATTTCCTGTCCAGAGCAGGACCTAGGGCTTGATATGCAGTAGAGAGGCCCTTCCTTGGGCTCCTCTGACTACTAAAAAAAAGTCTATCGGAATGTTCCTAGATGGCTGATTGAGAGGTATCTTAACGCTTCTAAGCATATGTCTGATTTGTAAGTATTGGTAAAAACATCAGTTGGGTAACTGGTAGGACTAATGCAGTACCTCAAAGGCTTTGATATTGGAGTTCTCAAATAGCTGACCTAGGTGTAGTAGGCCTGCCTTTTCCCAGGCTTCAATGGCAAGATCTGGAATAACGTACCGTATTTTTCGCTTTATAAGACGCACCTGATGATAAGACGCACCTAGATTTTTGAGGAGGAAAATAAGAAAAAATATATTTGAACCAAAAGGTGTGCTTTTGCTGGGTTTTGAACTAATGGTGGTCTGTGGATGACGCACTGTTATGGGGGGACCTGTGGATGACGCACTGTTATGGGGGGACCTGTGGATGACGCACTGTTATGGGGGACCTGTGGATGACACTGTTATGGGGGGATCTGTGGATGACGCACTGTTATGGGGGGACCTGTGGATGATGCACTGTTATGGGGGGACCTGTGGATGACACTTATGGGGGGACCTGTGGATGACACTGTTATGGGGGGACCTGTGGATGACGCAGTTATGGGGGGACCTGTGGATGACGCATTGTTATGAGGGGGATGTGTGGATGATACACTACTATGGGGGATGTAGCATCATATATAGCATCTTATGTAATGGGGGTCACTATTCACACAGGGACAATATACTGTGACACATATGATACTGTGACCAGCATAAGATCATCTTATGCTGGTCACAGTATCATATGTGTCACAGTATATTGTCCCTGTGCGAATAGTGACCCCCATTACACCTCAGGGCACACAGTAGACTTTATATGTAAAATCTTTTAAATGCTCTGCTTTCTTCTAGACCAGTACTCACTATAAAAGCAGCACGTGACGTCACTCACTCAGTCAGTCACGCTCCTGCCAGCTTCATTAATGAAGTGGGAGGAGCATGACCGAATGAGTGACGTCACGCGCCGGCTGGACCGCTGCTTTCATAGTGAGTACTGGTATAGAAGAAAGCAGATTGTAATGAAGCAGTTTTCATATGTAAAGTCTATAATCTTCAAGCAGTATCTCTGCTTTTAACTAGGGCAATCCTCTGTAGTGCAACTCACTATGAAAGCGGCAGGCAGGGCGGCAGCGTAACCTCGCGATATTCACTCATTCACGCTCCTCCCACTTCATTCATGAAGGAAGTGGGAGGAGTGTGAATGAGTGAGCATCGCAAGGTTACGCTGCCGCCCTGCCTGCCGCTTTCATAGTGAGTTGCACTACAGAGGATTGCCCTAGTTAAAAGCAGAGATACTGCTTGAAGATTATAGACTTTACATATGAAAATTGCCGTGAGCAGGGTCCGATGTATTACAGTACAGTGACTGCATCGGGCCCCGCCGCGAGTGTTGCCAGCCTCCGTCCCCTCCTCCTACCCCTCTGATACATTGCGGCTTGCGATGTATCAGCGTCACCAAAGTAAACCTGGCAGTGTTCGCTTTATAAGACGCACTGCCATTTTCCCCCCACTTTTGGGGGGAAAAAAGTGCGTCTTATAAAGCGAAAAATACAGTACATAAGTGCAACTAGAGGAATTTCTGAGCTGGTAGTAGGGTTGAGCGATATACCGGTATCACGATATACCGCGGTATTAAAAAAACGGCGATATGGCGATATCGCCGTTTTGTAAATACCGCGGTATTTCGTGACGTCATAGGAGCGGTCATGTACGCTGACCGCTTCTAAATCTGCGGCCGCCCGCCCCAGCATGAACCGATACGGGACATTTGCAGAGTACTTCTACTCGTGCAAATGTCCCCGATACCTGCTGGCCGCTTGCGGCGGCGCTCTTAGCAGTTCGGCCGGCGTGGGGGAGGGAAGGAATTCTGTCACTCGCATTTCCTGCACCCGACCTCTGAGAGGACGCTGTGATCCGCGCAATTAACCCCTCAGGTGATCACAGCGTCCTCTCAGAGGTCGGGTGCCGGGAATGTGGGCAGTGCCCCCCTCCTCCCTCCCTCCCCAGTATTAATCATTGAGGCCACAGGGTCGTCCCCCCATCATTGGTGGCAGTGGGCCCCCCCTCCTCTCTCCCTCCCCAGTATTAATCATTGGAGGCCACAGGGTCGTCGTCCTCCTCCTCCCCCCATCATTGGTGGCAGTTTGCAGTTCCTATCGGAGTCCCAGCAGTGTAATGCTGGGGCTCCGATCGGTTACCATGGTAGCCAGGACGCTACTGAAGCCCTGGCTGCCATGGTATGTTAGTGAGCAGCATTATACTCACGTGCGTCGTGGCCGCCGGGCGCTCCTTCTTCTCATAGGTCTGTGCGGCGCATTGCTAATGCTATAAGCCTTAGCAATGCGCCGCACAGACAGAAGAAGGAGCGACTGGCAGCCACGACGCACGTGAGTATAATGCTGCTCACTAACATACCATGGCAGCCAGGGCTTCAGTAGCGTCCTGGCTACCATGGTAACCGATCGGAGCCCCAGCATTACACTGCTGGGACTCCGATCGGAACTGCAAACTGGCACCAATGATGGGGGGAGGAGGAGGACGACGACCCTGTGGCCTCCAATGATTAATACTGGGGAGGGAGAGAGGAGGGGGGGCCCACTGCCACCAATGATGGGGGGACGACCCTGTGGCCTCCAATGATTAATACTGGGGAGGGAGGGAGGAGGGGGGCACTGCCCACATCCACCAATGATGGGGGGACGACCCTGTGGCCTCCAATGATTAATTCTGGGGAGGGAGGAGGGGGGGCCGACTGCCACCGATGATCGGGGGGGAAGACCCTGTGGCTTCCAATGATTAATACTGGGGAAGGAGGGGGGGCCCACTGCCACCAATGATGGGGGGATGACCCTGTGGCCTCCAATGATTAATACTGGGGAGGGGGGGGGCCCACTGCCACCAATGATGGGAGGGGGACCCTGTGGCCACTGCCACCAATGATTAATACTGGGGGGGGGGTGCACTGCCCACTGCCACCAATGATGGGGGGGGGGGAGACCCGGTGGCGACTGCCAGCAATGATTAATACTGGGGGGAAGGGGCACTGCCACCAATGATTAATACTAGGGGGGGGGGGGTTACCAGAGGGGGCTGATAAGAGGGAGAGGCTGGGGGGGGGGCTGATCAGAGGCTGGGGAACTGCCCGTCTGCCCCCATACAGTATAACGTCTCCTTGTGGCTGCCCCCCATACAGTATAACGTCTCCTTGTGGCTGCCCCTATACAGTGTAACGTTTCCTTGTGGCTGCCCCCATACAGTATAACGTCTCCTTGTAGCTGCCCCCATACAGTGTAACGTCTCCTTGTGGCTGCCCCCATACAGTGTAACGTCTCCTTGTGGCTGCCCCCATACAGTATAACGTCTCCTTGTGGCTGCCCCCATACAGTGTAACGTCTCCTTGTGGCTGCCCCCATACAGTGTAACGTCTCATTGTGGCTGCCCGGCTGCCCCCATACAGTATAACGTCTCCTTGTGGCTGCCCGGTTGCCCCCATATGGTGTAACGTCTCCTTGTGGCTGCCCCCATACAGTGTAACGTCTCCTTGTGGCTGCCCGGCTGCCCCCATACAGTATAACGTCTCCTTGTGGCTGCCCCCATACAGTATAACGTCTCCTTGTGGCTGCCCCATACAGTGTACATCTCCTTGTGGCTGCCCCATACAGTGTACATCTCCTTGTGGCTGCCCCCATACAGTATAACGTCTCCTTGTGGCTGCCCCCATACAGTGTACATCACCTTGTGGCTGCCCCCATACAGTATAACGTCTCCTTGTGGCTGCCCCATACAGTGTAACGTCTCCTTGTGCCCCCCCCCCCCCCCATACAGTGTAACGTCTTCTTGTTGCCCCCCATACAGTGTAACGTCTTCTTGTTGCCCCCCATACAGTGTAACGTCTCCTTGTGGCTACCCCATACAGTATAACGTCTCCTTGTGGCTGCCCCCATACAGTATAATGTCTCCTTGTGGCCCCAAGTGTTTTTTTCTTCTAAATGGGCATTTATCGCGATATATATCGTTAACGCGATAAATTTCTTAATATCGTTATCGTGGGAATATTTTTGATATCGTCCAACCCTAGCTGGTAGGGGAAAATAGGTTTGTATCTCTTTTATATAATGATGCCAAGTTCACACCGCCGCTTACATGGTCAAGAGAGAGGGGCCCCCCCTGAATCGGCGCTAGGGAGTGGGCAGCTAGGAGTCGTTGAAGAGAGCTTGTAGTTGCAAATGCAGATTCCACCTCAAGCCACTTATGATTCGAGGAGGGAGATCACCACTCTCTAGTCTGATGTAAAAGATTAGCCCTGTAGTAGCGCAGAAGATCTGAAACCCCCAGTCCAGAGTCTCACAGACGTGGATATAGAGTGTGGCGGTCCACCCTAGGAGACTTGTTTCCCCAAATAAATTTGAGGAGATCCACCTATAAAGAGCAGATCCGCTTAAGCATCATCCACATAAAGGCCAAACGTGTATGAAAGGGCACAGATCGGGATTCCAGTAACGATTGGGTCTGCCTGTATCCTTGCTGCCAGGGGTTCCATCACCAGGGCAAACACTAGCAGTGAGAGCCGGCAACCCTGCAGAGTGCCATTTGATATATTGAAACATTTAGAATATAATCCTGACGCCAAAACCTGCGAGGATGGAGTGGTATAAAGGTTCATTATAGCAGTCAGTATGGGACCCGAAAACCGAAACTGGCACAACACTGCTGCCAGAAACCTCCAGTGCACTCTATCAAATGTTTTTTTTTAGCATCTAGCGAGACAAAAATCGTAGGTGCACCAGAGGACTCCGATAACTGTAGTAAATCTATCATCCTCCTTGTCCCATCTCTGCATTGGCGTCCCGGGATAAACAACCTGGTCTGGGGAGACCAGTTGGGGAAGCAGAGGTTGGATCCTCAAAGCTAGCAGTTTGGAGAATAATTTAATATCATTGTTAAGTAACGAGATGGGACGGATGTTAGATGGGACATCCTGAGTCTTCCCTGGTTTGGGGATGGTAGTGATTATGGCGCCTAACTATTCTTTGGGAATACTATTGGGAAGGAGAAAAGCGTTGAAAGACGGGTAAGAAAGGGAAATAATTCTGCCTTAGAGGTTTTATAGTAATCCCCAGAGAAGCCATCTGGGTCCGGAGCTTTATGTGGTTTTAGAGTCTTTATAGCCGATTCTATTGCCGTTTCCGAAAAAGAGTTATTAATAGAGGAAAGGTCTTGAGGGGACAATGTCGGGAGATAGAGTCCAGGAAGTCAGAAATTAATTGTGGTGTGGCATCACTTTTAGATTATATAAAGAACTATAATAGTCCGCAAACGCATCAGCAATAGCTATCGGATGTGTGGTAATCGCACCATCTCTCTGTCGCATCGATTCAATTCGCAAAACGATAGAACGCTTCTTGAGTCTTCGGGCCAACATAGCTCCTGCTCTGTCGGCCAAGTGATATAGCTTTGCTTTAGAGTGGACTAGGGCCTGTTCATATTTACACAGGAGCAAGGAACGCAATTAGAACCGTAATTCAGTAAGTTGTTTGGAGAGCGTATTAGAGGGGGAGGATTTATATTGTGCTTGCATGACAGCCAATCAGGACAATAAGTCCTGCATCTGCGTCTCTCTCTACTTCTTAAGTCTTGAAGCAGATTGAATAAACAGATCTCTCATGTAGCTCCTTATTCGTGTTAGACAAGGAACGATAGCGTTCATCATGACGCAACAAATAAGAGTTAACGTGTAACTGCCATTTCACTACCAAAAATGAGATTCCTAACATACAGTATGTAATGCTGATGGGAAGATATTCATGATGCTTTATTTTTCAGTTAAGTTTACCTTTCTAATGTCTGTATTGAGCCCTTAGCAACCCTATTTCTCTGTGCCTCTATTTCAGCATTTTCCTAAGATGGCCTCTGCTGCACTTCCTGTGATGTTTGCCATGTCCTTGAGGCCATCCTGTATTTCCCTCACTTCCCATAACCACTTGCTCTAACATGAACTAGCAGGATCAATCAGAATGCAGATAACTTCCCCCACTACCCCAGAGCAGTGTGTATCCTCTCACATACAGCTAACCAAGCCCTGCAATTACATGAAGTCAGTAAGCATTTGTTTTAGCCTCTTAATAGTCACATTAAAAGGTTTTTTAGGAACCATTTTGACGGCATATATAGTGTAATAAATAATTTTTATTATTTTATTTTTAGGGTGAAAGATAAAAAAAACAGCAATTACATTATTTTGTGGATTTTTTTTTTACTGCGTTCACTGTGTGGTAAAATTAACGTAATTTTATTATTTGGGTCACTACACTGATGATAATGTCACATTTCTCCTCCTGTCAGCTCTGCAGCTGCTCCCTCATTCTCCACACTGACAAGGAGGAGGGGGGGGAGGGTTTGCTTTAGCTGCTCATTTCTCTGGTTTGATACCAGCTAGAGATATGGGCTTTGTATTGTTTAAAAGCTGACATTCCAAGCTTTCAGACAATACCAGAATGACAATATGTTCAGTACGGGGGAAGATATCACTGATAGAAATCGGGATGCTGTGAATGCAGCTGAAAGTAAAAGCAGGTTTTACCCGCGATTATTCCCGACTTGATTTCTAACAGTGATTTCTCCTCTGTTGCTTGGACTTTAGCTGTCATTCTGTCTGGTATTGTATGAAAGCCTGGAATGTCAGCTTTCAAGACCAGTTGCATGTTTCTAGCTGCTATCATTCAGGAGTAAGCAGCATGTAAAGCAGCCTTCCCCCCCACTTTCTGCCCGAGCCCCGGCACTCAGGGCTGTGCTCCTCCTCCCAGTGCTCTCCCCGTCTCTTGTTTATGTCAGAGAGAAGACGGCTGCACATAACAACGCTTTGAGAAGATGCCTACTCAATGTGAAAGTGACACGTGTCTGGATGTTATTATGAGGTAACACTGAAAAAGATTAAAAGCATTTATATTATACAGCAGTGTGTACTATACCATTAGTTTATAAAAATTAAAACAGCAGTTACACTTTAAGGCTCCAGAGGGGTGGGTTGGGGTCAGGGTAATTGTCTTGCAGATGTAAGAAAACCGGGGCGTGGTCAGACTAGCGTATATTGCCTATAGCAGAATGTGAAGCCTTGTGTAAAAGCTCTCGTGAGATGAGAAAATAGTCAATCTGAGACTGAGAGATATGAACCTGAGACGAGAAAGTAAAATCTATTTCCGTCGCATGTTGGTATCTTCAAATATCGTGTAGTGGCGTAGTCTTAAGTAGCTTACCCAATTCCGGCCGAAATCCCATTGCTCTCCTGGAGCAGTCAATTGAAACATCAATGGGTACTTTGAAATCTCCACCAAGTGCAATGGAGCTTTGAGCAGTTTCTTGAAGAAACGATTAAGAAAAGAGAGTTGATGAGAATTGGGAACATGTTCATTAGCTATGGTATAATCATTTTGGTTGATAGAACAAAGGAGAATAATGAAACAACCTGCTGGGACAATAAACTGAATGGAACGACGGATCCCTTAGAGGACACCTGCTCTCTTGACCACTGCGGAGGCAAAGAAAATGTGAGGGAACTGCCTATTAGAGCATCTTTAGGAATCAGAGGCCAGCAGATGCATCTCTTAGGCCAACAAGATATCACACCTATTCCTATTGGCGTCTGTCCACATTGCTGAACACTTGTGAGGTGAATTGAGGCCTTTCATATTTGTAGACATCAATTACAGAGCCGTAATAATGTATCGGAGAGCATTGGTTCGGACAAAGCTAAGAAGAGGAGGATGGTGAGTGGCATCAGACTAGAGCAGGGGTACTCAAGTACTTTTTTGTAAAGGTCCACATACCCGAGTCTGCCGTAGGATGAAGGTCCGAGCTGCAAAACAAAAAAATGTATAAGGAGGGACAACACCATTGGCGTGTAGCGCTGCATTATTATTTTTTTTTTACAATAAACCACACCTCCACGCCCACCTAATCTCCTTTCTGCTGACCAAACAGTAAGAATGTCCTTTCAGTCCCCCCTAACAATAATGATGCCCCTTTAGTGCTTAGACAGTATGATATGCTTTTAGTGCTCCACAGAGTGTGATACTCGTAAGTGCACCCTCACAGCAGGGTGATCGCCTGATGCCCCCACACATTATGATGCTCCTTAGTGCCCCTGACACATTGTGATGCCTCCTTAGTTTCTCCCCACAGAGTATGAATACCCTAAGTGCCCCCTCATAGTAGTAATGCCCTCTCTTTGCCCCTTTCACAGTTGTAATGCCCTCTTTGTGCCCCCTTCATAGTAATAATCCCCGTTGTGCCTCCTTCACAGTAATAATGCTACTTAATAGTAGTAATGCCCATTGTACCCACTTTAATAATAATGCCCATTGTGCCCCCTTAATAGTAGTAATGCCCACTGTGCCCCCTTCACAGTAATAATGCCCATTGTGACCCCTTCACAGTAATAATGCTCATTGTGCCCCTTCACAGTAATAATGCCCACTATGCCCCCTCTAAAGTAGAAAACCCCCTTCAAAGTAATAATGCCCATTGTGCCCCTTTAATAGTAATAATGCCCATTGTGCCCCTTAATAGTAGTAATGCCCTCTGTGCCCCTTCACAGTAATAATGCCCATTGTGCCTTTTCACAGTAATATTGCCCTTTGTGCTAGTAATGCCCATTGTGCCCCCTTCACAGTAATAATGCCCTCTGTGCCCCCTTCATAGTAGTAATGCCCTCTGTGCACTGTGCCCCCTCCATAGTAGAAATGCCCATTGTGCCCCCTTCACATTAGCAATGCCCATTGTGCCCCCCTCCAGAGTAGAAATGGCCATTGTGCCCCCCAGAGTAGAAATGCCCATTGTGCCCTCTTCACATTCGTAATGCCCATTGTGCCCCCTTGAGAGTAGAAATGCCCATTGTGCCCTCCTCACATTAGCAATTCCCATTGTGCCCCCTCCAGAGTAGAAATGCCCATTGTGCCCTCCTCACATTAGCAATTCCCATTGTGCCCCCTCCAGAGTTGAAATGCCCATTTTGCCCACTCTGTGTTAAAAAAAAAAAAACAGTACCTAATCACCATGTCCCGTTTCTGAAGCTCACAGTCCTCTCTCCCCTGCAGACACACTCTGAAGCACTGTTTGGTTGGAGCTTATGCAGATTTCCGGACTGCAGGCTCCGCCCATACAAGCCGGCCGCGCACTCTGTGTCTGCAGGCTGAATGGGGGAGCAGGAAGAAGTATTCCTGCTTCACCATTCAGAGCGCCGCTGGCCTGAAGGAGGGGAGGAGCGTGGGGAGCTGAGTGGTGAGTGACAGGATCGCAGCTCCCTGCGGTCCAGCAATGAGCGCTTACATCTGTATTGATGGAAGCGCTCATTGCTTCTGGACTGTGGCACCCCCTGAGAGCTGGCACCCGGGTGCATGCAGGGGTCCGGATTCGGACCGCGGTCCGCCAGTTGAGTATCCCTGGACTAGAGTATGGATCACAACAACTTTGAAAAGTATAACAAGTATCAGAACAAAGAAAAGGTAGAAGTGATTGGCAATAATGCCTATGTTGTCTTAGACAGGGCTGACAGGCGTCCGTGGAGCTTAAAGGGAACCTGTCACCGGGATTTTGGGTATAGAGCTGAGGACATCGGTTGCTAGACGGCCGCTAGCACATCCGCAATACCCAGTCCCCATAGCTCTGTGTGCTTTTATTGTGTAAAACAAACTATTTGATACATATGCAAATTAACATTAAAGTGTCATATCTTACTTGTGTGACCAGAGAAGAGTCATATTTTCAAGCTCTGACACATCTCAGGTTAATTTGCATATGTATCAAATCGGTTTTTATACACAATAGAAGCACACAGAGCTATGGGGACTGGGTATTGCGGATGTGCTAGCGGACATCTAGCAACCCATGTCCTCAGCTCTATACACAAAATCCAGGTGACAGGTTCCCTTTAAGGACGCAGGAGGTTTCATAGAAAAAGATTGGTCTGTAATATGGGTCATCTCCGTATATATAGATTTTAAAATGAATAAGGGCAGAGATTAAAAAAACTGAATGAAAATAGGCATATCACACATATAGAGCCATTGCCCTACCTTCACATTGGTACAGAAAGGAGGTATCAGATAGTTAGCTTGAAAGAGGACAGAATATTGGATATAAAAAGTAATAGGTTAGTAAGATCTATCTGGGTAGACCACTAAATAATATAAAAGAGCTTATACCCTGACAAGGGTACTGTTCAGGTAGCATCAGCGGTCATATTTTTGGAAGACATCTGCCCGATTCTCTTCTTGTTTCTCCTGCTACGTCCCGTCTGGACTGTGGACCATGGGGTCGGGGTAGGCAGGACCGGAAGTGCAGCCAAATCCTGAACAGTCTGCAAGTCCACAATTGAAAGCACAGGATCCCCTAGTGCTGTTAATAGTTCCGTTAGGTCTTCATGATGTCGGACAATGAACCTTTTCACGGCTACTGTAGTAGTAAGGCCAAAGGGAAATATCCAGCGGTACAGGATTTTCTTTGAGTGTAGATGATCAGTCAGGGGTTTCAGTTGTCTTCTTTTGTATAAGGTCATCGGAGCTAGATCTTGAAAGAGTCAACTTGTGACCTTCAAAGTCCTATTGTGTCGCGTCTCTTGCTTTCTTTAAGATATCCTCTTTTACTCTGAAGTCAAGGAATTTGCAGATGACATCTCTCGGAGGCCCAGACGAGTCAGGTCGTGGGTGCAAGGCTCTATGTGCTTTCTCTATCTCAATAGAAAGAGGGTAGTGGTCCCCCAGTAGAATTATAGCAAGTTGTTTGACTGTAGTTAGCAGTGATTCTGAGGCATATGTTTTGGGAGACCCCGAATTCTTAGATTATTGCGACGGTTACGGTTGTCTTGATCCTCAATATGAGTATAGAGTTGGTTTAGTTGATCTTGGCAAGATTTAAAATGTGTGGCCACCTCCTTGGTATGGGTTCAAAGATCAGCTACCGTTTCTTCCAGGGAATCTACACAGTGACCAATTTGTCGCAGGTCTTGTTTAATCTCCTGTAAGTCCTGCGCCAAGGGTTATAGTTCTTTAGTAAGCGTTTGTTGAAAAAAAGCCTTTGACAGAGGTAGATCAGACTGAGTGGAGGTATGGTCTTCCTTAGGAGCTAATTTTTATCCTGCATGATTTTTGTGATAAGTGGTTTATTCATCAGACAACCCCTTTGGTCCATACCTATGCCCCTAAAGCCCCTGAACATAAGAAAAAACTCACCTGTCTGTGAGCCAACTGCTGCTTCATTCCTGGCTGCTTCCAATTCCCACAGAACCAGGAAGCAGCTGGGTCCCGTGACTGCTGCAGCCAGTCACAGGTCTCAGCGGTCATAGCAGCTTGAATGCTACATCACAGTGATCTACTGTTCAAGCCTCTGTGACCACTGAGGCCTTTGATTGGCCACAGTGGTCATGGGACATAGCCGCTTCTGGATTACTCTTCATTTTTTACCATCAGGGCCAAAGGTCCAGTCCAAAAATGTGGTTGGCTCCAAGTCTGGAAAACTGCTTTAAGAACTTAGCTAATCCCTAAAAGGCAAGTTTGGGAAATTTTCTTGAAAATGTGAAAATTGATAAACCTTTTATTGTCTTTAAAAAAAAAAAGTGTATTTGAAAAATTATGACAACATGAACTGCACGGGTGGATAATTATTAACTTTCTTTTTAGGTATGACTGTCTTAAAAGCAGAGAAATAAAAATGTTGAAAGTTGCAAATTTTTAAAAATGTTAATGTTAATTACGGTAAATTTTAGATTTTTTTTATTAAAAAGTATATATATCAACCAAAATTTACCTTGAAAGTGCACCTAAAACTTCAAACAATAATCTTAAAAACTGTTACAAATCCTGTAAAAAACGTTTCTGTAATATATGTCAATAATTGAATTTATTGTGGCCTATCAAAATAGGACCCCGAAGTTTAGGCCTGCCTACAGCACTATTCACTGCAGCGCATATAGAATCCATACGCTTTAGCCATGTATGTGGTGTACGGATTCTGTGTTCTACAATAAATGCCACAGTGAGCACAGGACTGGCAGGAGCACATATCGTGGCTCAGGGTGTGCCCACTATAATAGTTTTGAAGTGAATAGTTTGAAGGTTTAGGTACACTTTAACATAAAGTACAATGTATCATGCAAAGAAAATTATCAGAATCCTTTGGATAAGTAAAAACTTTCTAATGTTATTACCTCATAAAGATTTAAGAAATGGGACTATGTCCTGAAGGTCAAAATAGGCTGTGTCATCAAGGGGTTAAATAGTAAATAGGAAAGAAGAAGAGTCATCAGCATATATATATGAATATGACATTTAGAATGTATTTGTGTCATCCTTGTCCTTTGGGAGAAACATACTGTTCAAATGTTTCCGATTCTAAGATTGGGGAGTGAGTTTTTGCCAAGGCTGCTGCTTGACCTTACAATCCAATATGAAGGAAGCGATTGGCCTATCAGCCTTGCTGTGCCAGCCAGCGAGGGAGTGCCAGTTAAGGCACAGCGGGTACCTCAATTGATATGCCTTTTGTGATGCTTTATGCAAACAATAGCTAGTTGTGTTATCCATGAAAAGGATTGATAGCATCACAATAAAGTTTGTTTTCACACTATATTTAGCATGAATTCCATGAAAATTCTCTTAACTGCAATGCTACTGGAGATGTGCTCTTACCACCTCTAATAAATCTGACATTAGGGCATGGTACAGGGATTCCAACGTCTAACATAGCCATAGGGAGACATATCAAGACTGTTGTTTATTGTTGTTCTTTATAATCTCGGCATGTCGATGCGTCACAACCTGAAATTTACACCAACTAGGAGCTGATGAAAGATTCAGGCAAGTAAAGTTTGCCACTTTTGTTAAAGTACCCTGCCTACTTTTAAAAAGTGTGACAAATGTGGCAGAGAGGCGGCAAAAAGTCACAAATCTGCAACTTTTTGACACCACAATTTAGGCGCAGGGGGCTTGATGAATCTCCTCCATTGTGTTTGCATTATCACGTCCAGCTTATTAGTAGTATCAGCTGTTTATCTTCTGTTTCTGAGACCAGAGACACTGGATTCGGATTGTCAGCAGAACTCACCCATCAGGCATTTATGACCTATCCACATTTGGATTTTTACAAATGTATGTACTAGTGTTGTCACAGTACCAAAATTTTGATTTGATTTCTGTACCATAAAAAAAGTATAACGATACTGGATACTATTTGATACCACGTGAAAAAAATAAAACACCAAAAAAGCCGTGTGCATTTAACGTTTTATGGAATGTCCGGCCCATAATAGAACATCCTATTTTTTGGAGGGAGAAGGTGACAAAAAAATGACGAATCGCATGTTATTTTTTTATATTTTTTTTCTGTTACAGCGTTCACCTCATAGGGGATATTTTTTAATAGTTCAGACTTTTTCGGACGTGGCGATTCCTAATATGTTTTTTTTTTTATTGTTTATATACACTGCTCAATAAAATAAAGGGAACACTAAAATACCACATCCTAGATCTCAATGAATAAAATATTCCAGTTGCAAATCTTTATTCATTACATAGTGCTGAGAACAATAAAACATAAAAATTATGTAAATCAAAATTAACATCCCATGGAGGTCTGGATTTGGAATGGTACTCAAAATCAAAGTGGAAAATCAAATTTCAGGCTGATCCAACTTCAGAGGAAATGCCTCAAGACAAAGAAATGAGACTCAGTAGGGTGTGTAGCCTCTAAATGTCTGTATGACCGCCCTACAATGCCTGGGAATGCTCCTCATGAGGCGGCGGATGTTCTCCTGAGGGATCTCCTCCCAGACCTGGATTAAAGCATCAATCAACTTCGGACAGTCTGTGGTGCAATGTGACGTTGGTGGATAGAAGAAGACATGATGTCCCAGATGTGCTCGATTGGATTGAGGTCTGGGGAATGGACAGGCCAGTCCATAGCATCGGTGCCTTCATCATGGAGGAACTACTGACATACTTCAGCCACATGAGGCCTAGCATTGTCATGCATCAGAAGGAACCCAGGGCCCACTGCACCTGCATATGGTCTCACAATCGGTCTGAGGATCTCATCCCTGTACCTAATGGCAGTCAGGGTATCTCTGACTGGCAACCTTCTTGCCACAGCTTGCATTCATGTGCCACCCTGGATGAGCTGCACTACCTGAGCAAGTTCTATGGGTTGTAGATACCGTCTAATGCTACCTCTAGGGGTGAGAGCAATGACAAAATGCAAAAGTGACCAAAACAGCAGCCAGGAAGGATAAGAACCGCAAAATGGTCTGTGGTCTCCACCTGCAGAACCACTCCTTTATAGGGGTTGTCTTGCTAATTGCTAATCATTTCTACCTGTTGTCTGTTCAATTTGCACAACAGCAGGAGAAATTGATTCACAATCAGTGTTGCTTCATAACTGGACAGGTTGATTTCACAGAAGTGTAATACACTTGGAGTTACATTGTGTTGTTTAAGTGTTGCCATTATTTTTTGAGCAGTGTATTTTATATGTAAAATTGGGAAAGGGGGTGATTTAAACTTTTTAATATTTTGGTGTTTGTTTGTTTTTTAAACTTTCTATTTAATAACTATTGCCCCCCTTAAGGGTCTAGAACCCTTGTCCTATTCACCCTAATAGAGGTCTATTAGGCTGAATAGGATTTTACAATGTCCCTGCTGCCCTGTGCTTTGTGCACACAGCAGCAGGGAGCTTACTATGGCAGCCATGGAAGGCTTCAGTAGCATCCTGGCTGCCATGGTAACTGATCGGAGCCCCACAATATTACTTCTGGGGCTCCGATCGGAAGCTGCCACTGCCACCAAGAGGCTGCCATTGCCACCAATGAAAATACTTAGGGTGGGGGCCCCTGCGCCACCAATATATAATACTGGAGGGGGGGGCCACTGCTCCACCAATGACAATAACACTGAGGAGGATCGGAGGTGGCCACTGTGCCACCAATGAATATAATTAACCCCTTAATACAACCGTAGGCGGCTATGTGATACGACTGGCACCCGGTATCAATGACAGGGATCCCACTGAACGGCGGCACCTCAGGGGTTAATTGATGGGGTTTGCGGGATCGCTATGACCTGTCATTGAGGCTAGGTGCCGGCTGTGTGACACGGCCGGCATCCGCCTCCTACGTTTGTATTGAGGGTATAATTATATTCATTGGTGGCGAAGTGGCCACAGCCCCTTCCCTCTTCAGTGCTATTGTCATTAGTGGCAGCGGCAGCTTCACAGCCCCTTCCCTCGTCCTCAGTGCTATTTTCATTGGTGGCAGTGGCAGCCGCATCACAGTGGGGAGGGCCGGCTCAGAGGAACATGGTGTCTGCTGAGGGCGGCGCGCCATATTCTCTAACAGATACTAGGCTGCGCAGTAACGAGCTCGAGTACCCAAACTGCAACCCAAAATCCACTTATTTATCGCAAATTGCCAACATGGCAATTTAACCTGAATACTACAGTCCAATATACAGGGTGGGCCATTTATATGGATACACCTTAATAAAATGGGAATGGTTGGTGATATTAACTTCCTGTTTGTGGCACATTAGTATATGTGAGGTGGGAAACTTTTTTCAAGATGGGTGGTGACCATGGCGGCCATTTTGAAGCCGGCCATTTTGAATCCAACTTTTGTTTTTTCAATAGGAAGAGGGTCATGTGACACATCAAACTTATTGGGAATTTCACAAGAAAAACAATGGTGTGCTTGGTTTTAATGTAACTTTATTCTTTCATGAGTTATTTACAAGTTTCTGACCACTTATAAAATGTGTTCAATGTGCTGCCCATTGTGTTGGATTGTCAACGCAACCCTCTTCTCCCACTCTTCACACATTGATAGCAACACCGCAGGAGAAATGCTAGCACAGGCTTCCAGTATCCGTAGTTTCAGGTGCTGCACATCTCGTATCTTCACAGCATAGACAATTGCCTTCAGATGATACGAGATGTGCAGCACCTGAAACTACGGATACTGGAAGCCTGTGCTAGCATTTCTCCTGCGGTGTTGCTATCAGTGTGTGAAGAGTGGGAGAAGAGGGTTGCATTGACAATCCAACACAATGGGCAGCACATTGAACACATTTTATATAAGTGGTCAGAAACTTGTAAATAACTCATGAAAGAATAAAGTTACATTAAAACCAAGCACACCATTGTTTTTCTTGTGAAATTCCCAATAAGTTTGATGTGTCACATGACCCTCTTCCTATTGAAAAAACAAAAGTGGGATTCAAAATGGCCGACTGCAAAATGGCCACCATGGTCACCACCCATCTAGAAAAGTTTCCCCCCTCACATATACTAATGTGTCACAAACAGGAAGTTACTATCACCAACCTTTCCCATTTTTTTAAGGTGTATCCATATAAATGGCCCACCCTGTAGTATATCTTCCATGTACTTTATCATTTAGCTATAATAGCCTGTTTACATGTTCAATTGTAAAAAATAGGGAAAAAAAAGAAAAGTAGACATATTAGGTATCGCCGTGTCCGTATCGACCGGCTCTATAAACATATCATATGACCTAACCCCTCAGATGAAAACCGTAAAAATATAAAAATAAAAACTGTACTAAATAAACAATTTTTTTGTCACCTTACATCACTGAAAGTACAACACCAAGCGATCAAAAAGGCGTATGCCCGCAAAAAATAGTACCAATCTATTCGTCACCTCATCCCGCAAAAAATGAGCCCCTACCTAAGAAAATCGCACAAAAAATAAAAAAAACTATGGCTCAGAATATGGAGACACTAAAACATATTTTTTTGGGGTTCTAAAAATGCTGTTAATGTGTAAAACTTAAGTAAATAAAAAAATAATAACCTGCTCTATAAAAATATCACATGACCCTAACCCCTCAGGTGAACACCGCAAATTTTTTTTTTATAAAAACGGTGTAAAAAAACTTTTTTTGTCACCTTACATCGCAAAAAGTGTAATAGCAAGCGATCAAAAAGTCATATGCACCCCAAAATAGTGCCAAATCAACCGTCATCTCATCCCGCAAAAATGGTACCCTACCTAAGATAATCGCCCAAAAACTGAAAAAACTATGGCTCAGAATATGGAGACACTAAAACATGATATTTTTTTTGTTTCAAAAATATTATTGTGTAAAACTTAAAATAAAAAAGTATACATATTAGGCATTGCCACGTCCGTAACTACCGGCTCTATAAAAATACCACATGACCTAACCCCTCAGGTAAACACTGTAAAAAATTTTTTTAAATAAAAACAGTGTAAAAAAAGAGCAATTTTTTGTCACCTTACATCACAGAAAGTGTAATAGCAAGCGATCAAAAAAAACTATAGCTCTCAAACTATGAAGACACTAAAACATAATTTTTTTTTGTTTCAAAAATGAAATCATTGTGTAAAACTTACATAAATAAAAAAAAAAAGTTGTCATATTTGGTATTGTCGTGTCCGTGACAACCTGCTCTATAAAAATATCACATGATCTAACCTGTCAGATGAATGTTGTAAATAACTAAAAATAAAAACGGTGCCAAAACAGCTATTTCTTGTTATCTTGCCTCACAAAAAGTGTAATATAGAGCAACCAAAAATCATATGTACCCTAAACTAGTACCAACAATACTGCCATCCTATCCCGTAGTTTCTAAAATGGGGCCACTTTTTTTGAGTTTCTACTCTAGGGGTGCATCAGGGGGGCTTCAAATGGGACATGGTGTCAAAAAAACCAGTCCAGCAAAATCTGCCTTCCAAAAACCGTATGGCATTCCTTTCCTTCTGCGCCCTGCCGTGTGCCCGTACAGCTGTTTACGACCACATATGGGGTGTTTCTGTAAACTACAGAATCAGGGCCATAAATATAGAGTTTTGTTTGGCTGTTAACCCTTGCTTTGTAACTGTAAAAAATGGATTCAAATGGAAAATCTGCCAAAAAAGTGAAATTTTGAAATTTTATCTCTATTTTCCATTAATTCTTGTGGAACAACTAAAGGGTAAACGACGTTTGTAAAATCAGTTTTGAATACCTTGAGGGGTGTAGTTTCTTAGATGGGGTCACTTTTATGGAGTTTCTACTCTAGGGGTGCATCAGGGGGGCTTCAAATGGGACATGGTGTAAAAAAAAACAGTCCAGCAAAACCTGCCTTCCAAAAACCGTATGGCATTCCTTTCCTTCTACGCCCTGCCGTGTGCCCGTACAGTAGTTTGCGACCACATATGGGGTGTTTCTGTAAACTACAGAATCAGGGCCATAAATATTGAGTTTGGTTTGGCTGTTAAACCTTGCTTTGTAACTGGAAAAAAAATTATTAAAATGGAAAATCTGCCCAAAAAGGGAATTTTTGAAATTGTATCTATATTTTCCATTAATTCTTATGGAACACCTAAAGGGTCAACAAAGTTTGTAAAATCAGTTTTGAATACCTTGAGGGGTGTAGTTTATAGAATGGGGTCATTTTTGGGTGGTTTCTATTATGTAAGCCTCGCAAAGTGACTTCAGACCTGAACTGGTCCCTAAAAATTGGGTTTTTGAAAATTTCAGAAAAATTTCAAGATTTGCTTCTAAACTTCTAAGCCTTGTAACATCCCCAAAAATAAAATATCATTCCCAAAATGATCCAAACATGAAGTAGACATATTGGGAATGTAAAGTAATAACTATTTTTGGAGGTATTACTATGTATTATAGAAGTAGAGAAATTGAAACTTGGAAATTTGCAATTTGTTACAAATTTTTGGTAAATTTGGTATTTTTTTTTATAAATAAAAATAATTTTTTTTTACTTCATTTTACCAGTGTCATGAAGAACAATATGTGACGAAAAAACAATCTCAGAATGGCCTGGATAAGTCAAAGCGTTTTAAAGTTTATCAGCACTTAAAGTGACACTGGTCAGATTTGCAAAAAATGGCCAAGTCCAAAAGGTGAAATAGGGCCGAGTCCTTAAAGGGGTTATCCGACTTAAAAAAAATATGTGTTAGGGCTGCTTTATACATCATTAAAGATACATTTCTAATGTACTCACTTTATTGATTTTGCGCTGCTTCCACACTGCTGATTTGGGTCATGTGACCCCCGACGTCATCAACCCTTCTCTGGGACTGATGTCTCGTTTACAAGCTTCTCCCTGCTTGAGGGAGTGGCCCAGCTCTGTAAACGTGACGTCAGAGCCTTTGGTGCCCGCCCCCTCTCTCCCTGTATCTGGCTGCCGCGATCTCATTAGCATATCAATAGAGCAGCTGGGCTGTCATTACTGTCACAGAAGCTCCTGTGTTGCACTGGAAGAGTGTACAGGAGAGCTCTGATAAGGAAAGGGTTACCCAGGTGCTGCCAGTCGCAGTATTGCTGTGATCCAGGAGCAGGAATGAAGGACAAGCAGCTCAGCCAATAAAAGGGAGAAGGCAAGTCAGGACAGCCAAGCCAATCAGATGAAAGACCCGCCCTCCCTACTGTTTACACTGGAGAGTAAAGACATGTGCTTCTGCCTGGGCTCTTAGGTTTCCCGGGGAGAGGAAGGTGGGGGACACTGCATTGTGTGTATGGAGGGGTGGGGGGACACTGCATTGTGTGTATGGAGGGGTGGGGGACACTGCAGTGTGTGTATGGAGGGGTGGGGGACACTGCATTGTGTGTATGGGGTGGGGGTGACTGCATTGTGTGTATGGGGTGGGGGAGTTGGACATTGCATTGTGTGTATGGAGGAGTGGGGGACACTGCATTGTGTGTATGTAGGGGTGGGGGACACTGCATTGTGTATGGGGGGAGGGGGGACAGTGACTACATAGTATATAGTCAACATAGATATGGCTGTAATATAGCTTAGATAGATATAGGTGTCATATATGACACCTATATCTATCTAAGCTATATTAGATACATACAGCTTAGATACACAGAGCTGCCTCAGAGCTTAGATACACAGAGCTGCCTCAGAGCTTAGATACACAGAGCTGCCTCAGAGCTTAGATACACAGCTGCCTCAGAGCTTAGATACACAGAGATGCCATAGAGCTTAGATACACAGAGCTGCCATAGAGCTTAGATGCACAGAACTGCCATATAGCTTAGATACATAGAGCTGCCATATAGATTAGATACATAGAGCTTAGATACATAGAGCTTAGATACACAGAGCTGCCATAGAGCTTAGATACACAGAGCTGCCATAGAGCTTAGATACACAGCTGCCATAGAGCTTAGATACACAGAGCTGCCATAGAGCTTAGATACACAGAGCTAACATAGAGCTTAGATACACAGAGCTGCCATATAGCTTAGATACATAGAGCTGCCATATAGATTAGATACATAGAGCTGCCATATAGATTAGATACATAGAGCTGCCATAGAGCTTAGCTACATAGAGCCTGTGTTTCTGCAATGTGACAGGATGATCTGTCTGTGTGAGCTAGGAAATGATCATGTGACTGGTTTATGCAAAGTTAGGATGTGCAGAGCAGGGTGAGGGGAAGGTCAGATTGTTCACGCCCACAAATATTCATGAGGCAGAGCTCAGGCTTTGTTGTTATACGCCCCCTCAGCATGTACTTCAGCATGTAAACAAAGCAATGACAGAACCATGAAAAGGTGTAAATATGGGTTTTAACTTGATGAAATCTAGCTTAACCAAATTATATGTATATCCAGATGGGTTTTAAGAGTTTTTTTTTTAAAGTTTTTTTTATTAACTCAGATAACCCCTTTAAGGGGTTAAAGGGACACTGACAGGGCCAAAAAGCATATTTAGGTATATATATGACCGTACAGGCAGGGGCGGATTAAGTGCATGATAGGCCCGGGGCTGTCTAACCAACTTGGGCCCCCCCCCCATTCTAGTTTAGTTTTTTTTTTTTGTATGAAGAGGCTGCGGTGCTTCATGAGCGCCACAGTCTCTTCTTAGGCCATATGACATCTTCAGACAAAAAAAAATACCCCAAATTGGGTCCTAAACTGAAAAAGTTGGTCGCCAAATTTAAAATACATATAATTGTAATAAAAAAAGACATGGAGGAGAATACAGCACCACATACCTCTTACATCCAGTGACATCTCCTGTCATGTAGACCTTCTCTTTCCTCTTCTCCTCCATTTGACCCAGACCACCATGGCAAATTCTTTCAGCCGCATCTCGTCTCTGCAGTTTGTAGCACAGACACGTTAGATTTCTCAATTCCTCCTCATCCTGGTGTCCCCACAGTGTCATCCTGCTGCCACTCCCAATACTGTGCCCGTTGTGCCCCCCAATGTCCAAGGTACTATACTGCTGAAAAAATAGTGACCCTAATAGACATAATTAGAGTCATTTATCAAACTGGTGTAAAGTAGAACTGGATTTCCAAAAGAGCTGTCAAATATGAAAGGTGGAATCTGATTGGTTGCTATGGGCAACTAAGCCAGTTCTACTTTACACCAGTTTGATAAATTACCCCAAATGTCCCTATAGTGTCCACAGCAATTATAATGTCCCCTAGAGTGCCCCAGTAATAATAACACCCTATATTGTGCTCCAGGCAATAATCCCTGTATAGTGTCCCCAAAAATAATAGAATTGCCCCTACAGTGCCTCCCCAATAGCAACACCCCATATAGTAATTTCCACCACACTGCCCCCACATAGTAATTCCCCCATTGTAATTTGCCCCCACACAGTAATTTCCCCCAAACTGCCCCCATATAGTACTTTGCCCCCACACAGTAATTTGCCCCACACTGCCCCTACATAGTAATTTCCCCCACATAGTAATTTGCACCCACACTGCCCCCACATAGAAATTACCCCCACACAATAGTTTCCCCCACACTGCCCCCACATAGTAATTTGCCCCTACATAGTAATTTGCACCCACATAGTAATTTCCACTACACTGCCCCCACATAGAAATTACCCCACACTGCCCCCACACAATAGTTTCCCCCACATAGTAATTTGTCCCCACATAGCAATTTCCCCACACTGCCCCCCACATAGAAATTACCCCACACTGCCCCCCACATAGAAATTACCCCACACTGCCCCCACATAGCAATTTCTCCCACACTGTCCCGACACAATAGTTTCCCCCACATAGTAGTCCCTCTCATAATAATTTGGCCCCACACAGCCCCATATAGTAATTTGCCCCCACATAGTAATTACCCCACACAATAGTTTCCACCACACTGCCCCCATATAGTAATTTGCCCCCACATAGTAGTCCCTCCCATAATAATTTGCCCCCACACTGCCCCCACATAGTAATTTGCCCCCACACTGCCCCATATAGTAATTTGCCCCCACACTGCCCCCACATAGTAATTTGCCCCCACACTGCCCCATATAATAATTTGCCCCCACATAGTAGTCCCTCCCATAAAAATTTAGCCCCACACAGCCCCACATTCCCCCTCCCATGTACTCGAGGTCCCTTCCCTAATATGTCCTCCTCTGTGTCTCGTCCCCCACATGTCCCCCAAAGTAGGCACATGAAAAAAAAAAAAAAAAAATTGGAAAAAAAAATGAAAAGCTAAATACTTACCGTCCAGGGCCAGGCACTTGAACGCAGACGAAGGCGGGATGAGGCAGGCACACGTCAATGTGCTGTGTCCCGGCACAGGCGTGTGATGACGTCATCACGCACGCCTGCGCCGGGATTTCACTACCGCATAGGCCTCAGGCCTACTAGGCCTGAAGCCTATGGCGGTGATAGGTGACGGGACAGGGAGCTATGCGCAGGGCCGGACTGGGGATAAAAACCAGCCCTGGAAAAAGTTGCATACCAGCCCCACAGCATTGCGTCATTATTTACTTGTTTATAAAAGGCGAAAGCATTGCCCCACAATAGCTCTTTTGTAGAACCCCCATTGTTTATATTATCACAGTAGACCAGCTTTTCCCAAACAGGATGCGATAACGATATGCGATGCGATATTTTAAGGGAATTGTGGTAGAGGTCTATTTGCAGTGTTATGGGGGATCTGTGGATGGCGCTGTTATGGGGGATCTGTGGATGGCGCTGTTATGGGGGATCTGTGGATGGCACTGTTATGGAGGGGATCTATGGATGACACTGTTATGGAGGGGATCTGTGGATGGCACTGTTATGGAGGGGATCTATGGATGGCACTGTTATGGGGGATCTGTGGATGGCACTGTTATGGGGGATCTGTGGATGGCACTGTTATGGGGGATCTGTGGATGGCACTGTTATGGGGGATCTGTGGATGGCACTGTTATGGGGGACCTATGGATGATGCACTGTTATAGGGGATGTGTGCTATGACACATAGGGCCATGAGGGGGGCCTGCACAAGATGCTATATGTGTGAATGACACACATATAGCATATTATGCTGGTCCCCCTCATGGCCCTATGTGTCACAGCATTACTTTATTAATGTCCCCTCATGTGTCCTAAACCACGCACATAACTGTCTTTGTATGCAAAGTCTTTCTTTACTGCTGAAACAATCGCTCTCCTATTGAAACTCCTATTGATATTGAAAATCACCAGCCTCTGTACTCAGCCTTCTACCTGATACACAGCCCTGAACAGCCGGATGACAGCTCTGCACAAGCAGCAGCTAGCAGGCTATTGCTAAAGGACCTTCCGTGATGTCATGATCATGTGATCAGTCACATGTGTGAGAGGAGTCAGGCTCCGGGCAATGTCTGTGCTGGAGCCTGCTGTTGGGGGCGGGGCCGGGGGATGGGCTCCTCTCTCTGTCAGTCACTCTGTGTAATATACTACACCAGCCAAGGAGCCTCCTCGCTGTTGGCACGGCAGGCAGTATGTGGGCGTTCGGGTCGGTGCTGGGCCCGGGGCTGCCGACCCGAACGTCCCTATTGTAATCCGCCACTGCGTACAGGTCTTATAAAGTGTAATAGAATCATCTAAGTATCCCCCCTGTCCACCTTATAACTACAGTAATGTGAAGTTTTATAACCTGCTTGAATCGGGTTCAATCTGCCCAAGGGGCGGTGTTTCACCTCAGCTTGCGCCCAGCCAGCCTCGCCACAACTGCCGTTTGAAGCGCCGCCCAGCTCATCAATATTCACTTCGCTGGGCCTCTGAGAATGAGACTGTGCGCAGGCGCGATGCGATCCCGGCCAGTGAGGGTCCCGGGCGCATGCGCTGAAGATGGCCGGGGACACTAGTAGCTGCCCAGCGAAGTGAATATTGATGAGCTGGGCGGCGCTTCAAACGGCAGTTGTGGTGAGGCTGGCTGGGCGCAAGCTGAGGTGAAACACCGCCCCTTGGGCAGATTGAACCCGATTCAAGCAGGTTATAAAACTTCACATTACTGTAGTTATAAGGTGGACAGGGGGGATACTTAGATGATTCTAATACACTTTATAAGACCTGTACGGTCATATATATACCTAAATATGCTTTTTGGCCCTGTCAGTGTCCCTTTAAATATAAAACTATTTGTGCGCAATATTATGTAGGATGAATGCTGTAACAAAAAAGAAAATCAAAATTGCTAATTTGCCATTTTTTTGGTCACCTCGCCTTACCCCAAAAGTAAAGTGAACAAAACGTTGTATGCTGATGCAAAGAATTTTTTTTAGCACACACCGGGCGCCATATAAACAAAACTCAAAATCAAAAGAAACATGCCAAAATTGCAATTTTTTTCTAATTTCCCTCCACAAAGATTTTTTTTTAGGTATCCACATAAAATTGGTGATCTGGAGTCAGCGAAAGCAATACTATTCATGTATTAATGTACTTAAAGGGGTTCTGCAGTTTGTTTAAACTGGTGATCTATCTGGATAGATCATTAGCATCCGATCGGCGGGGGTCCAACACCCGGGACCCCCGTTGATCAGCTGTTTGAGAACGCATCGGCGCTCCAGGCACTGTTTACCGCAGGCCCAGTGACGTCACGACTAGTATCAACTGGCCTGGGCGCGGCTAAGCTCTGTTCACTTGAATGAAGCTTAGCCGTGCCCAGGCCAGTTGATACTAGTCGTGACGTCACTGGGCCTGCGGTAAACAGCGAGAAGACCGCAGCGCTATTGCCAGCGCCGCTGCCTTCTCAAACAGCTGATCGGTGGGGCCATTCTGAGATTGTTTTCTCGTCACATATTGTACTTCATGACAGTGGTAAAATTGAGTCAAAATGTTTTTTTTTTATTTACAAAAAAATTCCAAATTTACCAAAAATTTAGAAAAATTAGCAAATTTCAATTTCTCTACTTTTATAATAAATAGTAATACATCCAAAAATAGTTATTACTTTACATTCCCCATATGTGTACTTCATGTTTGGATCATTTTGTGAATGCCATTTTATTTTTTGGGGACGTTAGAAGGCTTAGAAGTTTAGAAGCAAATCTTGAAATTTTTCAGAAAATTTCTAAAGCCCACTTTCTCAGGACCAGTTCAGGTCTGAAGTCACTTTATGAGGCTTACATAATAGAAACCACCCAAAAATGACCCCATTTTACAATCTACACCCCTCAAGGTATTTAAAACTGATTTTACAAACTTTGTTAACCCTTTAGGTGTTCCACAAAAATTTATGGAAAATAGAGATAACATTTCAAAATTTCACTTTTTTGGCAGATTTTCCATTTGAATACATTTTTTCCAGTTACAAAGCAAGGGTAACAGCCAAACAAAACTCAAGAGGATAGATCATCAGTTTAAACAAACTGCAGAACCCCTTTAAAAAGAATCTGTCAGCAGTTTTTACCAAGTTAAAAAGCTGACAGCACTAGGTAGGGGCTGGGGACAGTAGAATAAACATCCTTTTTGTGGAGAATATGAACTTTTATTCTGCCAGGTTCTGCTCTTTAACCCCTTAAGGACTCAGCCCTATTTCACCTTAAGGACTTGGCCATTTTTTGCAAATCTGACCAGTGTCACTTTAAGTGCTCATAACTTTAAAACGCATTGACTTATCCAGGCCGTTCTGAGATTGTTTTTTCGTCACATATTGTACTTCATGACACTGCTAAAATTGGGTCAAAAAAGTTAATTTTTTTGCATAAAAAAATACCATATTTACCAAAAATTTTGAAAAATTAGCAAATTTCAAACTTTCAGTTTCTCTACTTCAGTAATACATAGTAATACCCCCAAAAATTGTGATGACTTTACATTCCCCATATGTCTACTTCATGTTTGTAGCATTTTGGGAATGATATTTTATTTTTTGGGGATGTTACAAGGCTTAGAAGTTTAGAAGCAAATCTTGAAATTTTTCAGAAATTTACAAAAACCCAATTTTTAGGGACCACTACAGGTCTGAAGTCACTTTGCGAGGCTTACATAATAGAAACCGCCCAAAAATGACCCCATTCTATAAACTACACCCCTCAAGGTATTCAAAACTGATTTTACAAACTTCGTTAACACTTTAGGTGTTGCACAAGAGTTATTGGCAAATGGGGATGAAATTTGCGAATTTCTTTTTTTTGCCTAATTTTCCATTTTAACCCATTTTTTCCACTAACAAAGCAAGGGTTAACAGTCAAACAAGACTGTATCTTTATTGCCCTGACTCTGCCGTTTACAGAAACACCCCATATGTGACCGTAAACTACTGTACGGCCACACAGCGGGGCGTAGAGTGAAAGGTGCGCCGTATGGTTTTTGGAAGCCAGATTTTGCTGGACTGTTTTTTTGACACCATGTCCCATTTGAAGCCCCCCTGATGCACCCCTAGAGTAGAAACTCCATAAAAGTGACCCCATCTAAGAAACTACACCCGTCAAGGTATTCAAAACTGATTTTACAAACTTTGTTAACCCTTTAGGTGTTGCACGAGATTTAATGGAAAATAGAGATACAATTTCAAAATTTCACTTTTTTGGCAGATTTTCCATTTTAATATTTTTTTTCCAGTTACAAAGCAAGGGTTAACAGCCAAACAAAACTCATTATTTATGGCCCTGATTTTGTAGTTTACAGAAACACCCCATATGTGGTCGTAAACCGCTGTACGGGCACACGGCAGGGTGCAGAAGGAAAGGAATGCCATACGGTTTTTGGAAGGCAGATTTTGCTGGACTGGTTTTTTTGACCCAATGTCCCATTTGAAGCCCCCCTGATGCACCCCTAGAGTAGAAACTCCATAAAAGTGACCCCATCTAAGAAACTACACCCCTCAAGGTATTCAAAACAGATTTTACAAACTTTGTTAACCCTTTAGGTGTTGCACAAGATTTAATGGAAAATAGAGATACAATTTCAAAATTTCACTTTTTTGGCAGATTTTCCATTTTAATATTTTTTTTCCAGTTACAAAGCAAGGGTTAACAGCCAAACAAAACTTATTATTTATGGCCCTGATTCTGTAGTTTACAGAAACACCCCATATGTGGTCGTAAACCGCTGTACGGGCACATGGCAGGGCGCAGAAGGAAAGGAATGCCATACGGTTTTTGGAAGGCAGATTTTGCTGGACTGGTTTTTTTGACACCATGTCCCATTTGAAGCCCCCCTAATGCACCCCTAGAGTAGAAACTCCAAAAAAGTGACCCCATTTTAGAAACTACGGGATAGGGTGGCAGTTTTGTTGGTACTAGTTTAGGGTACATATGATTTTTGGTTGCTCTATATTACACTTTTTTGTGCGGCAAGGTAACAAGAAATAGATTTTTTGGCACGTTTTTTTTTTTGTTATTTACAACATTCATCTGACAGGTTAGATCATGTGGTAATTTTATAGAGCAGGTTGTCACGGACGCGGCGATACCTAATATGTATACAATTTTTTTTATTTATGTAAGTTTTACACAATGATTTCATTTTTAAAACAAAAAAAATGTTTTAGTGTCTCCATAGTCTAAGAGCCATAGTTTTTTCAGTTTTTGGGCGATTATCTTAAGTAGGGTCTCATTTTTTGCGGGATGAGATGACGGTTTGATTGGCACTATTTTGGGGTGCATATGACGTTTTGATCACTTGCTATTACACTTTTTGTGACGTAAGATGACAAAAAATTGCTTTTTTTACACGTTTTTTTTTTTTTACGGTGGTCACCTGAGGGGTTAGGTCATGTGATATTTTTATAGAGCCGGTCGATACGGACGCGGCAATACCTAATATGTATACTTTTTATTTATTTATTTAAGTTTTACACAATGATTTCATTTTTGAAACCAAAAAAATCATGTTTTAGTGTTTCCATAGTCTAAGAGCCATAGTTTTTTCAGTTTTTGGGCGATTATCTTGGGTAGGGTATGATTTTTGCGGGATGAGATGACGGTTTGATTGGTACTATTTTGGTGTACATGCGACTTTTTTGATCACTTTTATTAACTTTTTGGGGAAGTAAGGTGGGCAAAATTTCAATTTCCTAATAATTTTTTTATTTTTTTTTATGGCGTTCACCGTGCGGGGAAAGTAACATGACCGTTTTATAGATCAGGTCGTTACGGAAGCGGCGATACCAAACATGTGTAGGGAATTTTATTTTTTTCATTTTTAATCAGTGATAAATGTGTTTTTGGATTTTTACTTTTTTTTCACTTTTTTTCACTTTTTTTTTGACCCAGACCCACTTGGTTCTTGAAGATCCAGTGGGTCTGATGTCTGTATAATACAGTACAGAACAATATATATTGTACTGTACTGTATTTTACACTTGTCTGAACAGATCTTTGCCTTTTAGCATAGATCTGTTCAGCACCATGGACAGCAGGATGCCTGAGAGGCGTCCTGTTGCCATGGGAACCTTCCCCGTCTGCTCAGTAGTTGTCAGAACTTCGCAGACGGGGAAGGGTAAGGACGGGGCTGTCTGGGGGCTCTCTCCCTCTCCATCGGGGGGCTGCAAAGGCACAGCAGCCCCCCGATGGGAGAGGGAGGGAGCTCCCTCTTACTGTTAACTTTTTCCATACAGCGGTCCGTACGGACCGCTGTATGGAAAGGGTTAAACGGCTGACATCGCATCATCGATGTCAGCCGTTTATACCAGGGTGCCAGCAATGTGCTGGCACCCTGGTATACCCACTGAACACCAACGATTATTCAAGGGGAGGCGGGCGGGGGATCGCGATCCCGCCTGCCGCACCGCCCGCCTCCCGCACCGCCCCCACCGCCCACAACTCCCCCCCTGCACCACCCGCCGGCAAAAAATCATGCAGGGGTGCAGGGGGGGGTGTAAAATATATATTTTAGGGACACTAAAGCTTCTGATCCCCGCGGTCAGGGCCCGCGGGGATCAGAAACTGCACAAAGCGCAGCAAACCGCAGGTCTGAATTGACCTGCGGTTTTCTGCGATCGCCGATGCGGGGTGGTCAAATGACCCCCCCCCTGCATTGTTACGGGATGCCGGCTGAATGATTTCAGCCGAAATCCCGTTCCGATTAACCCCTGGGGCGCCGGAATACAGATTTCAAGTTATGACATACCGGTACGTCATGGGTCCTTAAGGACTCAGGACCCATGCCGTACCGATACGTCCTAAGTCCTTAAGGGGTTAAAGTTGTTTTCGGGAACTTAGATATTGATGACCTAAATTAGGCTATCAATATCAAATTGATGGGTGTCTGTAGGGCTGAAACGATTACTCAATTGAATCGAGTAATTCGACACAAAAAAACCTCTATGCAAATTTTTTGCATCGAGGATTCCTTTGTGTCATGTGACCACGGAGCGGGAGTGAAGCGCTTGCTATTACTCACCGCTCCGTGGTCACCCGCCGGCACGCACCGTGCTGCACTTTCAGCCCTGACACATCATCAGGACATAGTGCACGTAAGCGTGCACTATGACCCGACACTGTGTGACGTCAGGACGAAGATGAAGGAGCTGTGGAGCGGCGCCCCTACAGGGGATGTAAGTATTTTGTTTCACTGGCACTGGGTACATGGCTAGGAGAGGCAGCTGGTTGCACTGGGTGAAAGCTGGTGGCACTAGGGGGCAAGCTGTTGGCACTGGGGAGCACCTGGGGGACAAGCTGATGACACTGGGGGACACTGGGGAACCCCTCCCCAATGCTCAGTTGAAGTGTTCTCCTAGTTGGATGCTGCAGTTTTTGCAGGTGCAGAATCTGGAAAAATAAAACTTCCCATTAATATTATTACTATTTATTATTAAAGCGCCATTCATTCCATAGAGCTGTACATATAAGGGGTATACATACATAATACAGACAATTGCACTAAATATGAACTAGACGATTTACAGACTGGAAAACCACGTTAAAACTTGAAATCGGCTACGGTTCTGAGGTAATAGTTGAAACTGAAGTCGATTTCGGTTTCAAGTTTTCTACTTTAAAAATAAACTACTGAAGTTATTTAATAAGTTTATGTGAGACTTTGCGAATAACTTACCCATACATTCTAATACTGTATGAAGACCAATATTTGTACAGTATTATTCCGACATATTGACTGAAGTGACTTTGGATGAAGCATCCGAATCTCGCTTCTCTCAACACTAATAATAACCAATCAAACATTTCTGGCAGTGTTGCTTGGGTTTATCTGATGTATTATCACTATCGTTATCACTTAGTTTTTGCTTGAAGTGTTGTTGTACTTTCCTTCAGTGACTCACAAGTATTGACTATTTTAGTTCCTTTTTACGTTAGTAGAACCCATATGATTGCAGAATGCCATTAATGACATTCTGCCATCAGACCCAGGAACATGTGTCAGGTAAGGAAGCTGAGATTCCTATCTGTTAGCAAAGCTGGGCCATTGCAGCTCAGAGCAGAAGGTTAGGTTCGTGTTGCATTCAGTATTTATGTTCTGAAGGACATGTTTTGTAAAAGAGAAGTATGTTAGAATTCTTTGCACAAAACTGGCATGCACCTAAATTTGTCACTTTTTTCCACTGGTGAAATCGATGTACAGAGGTTCCTTAATACCCCCTATGATTCTTATTACTAAATTGAACTAATTTGACTTTAATTTGAATGTATGCTACAATTACATAACTATTCCTAAAAATTCAAACAACGGACTTCAGGGCACGGGCATCCTGCTTGGCAACCTTTTACTGGATCTCCCGTTAGCTACCAGGCAACCAGGCTAATCCACTTACTATCTCGGCCATCCAACACACAAGCCCCCAGAAAGCATTTTGGGGACATCCCCACACTTTTCACGGTCCCTCAGGTGACTGATGTCAGAAAATCAAGGATATTGGCTGAGCGTGGGGAAATCTAACAGCCTCCTTGATTTCTCTTGATTCAGTGTTGGTAGGGTTAATGACCACTTCCCTTTTCTCAGCTGTTGCTCAGTGGTCATCACTTCTACCCTTTATAGTCTCGCCCACCCTTCTGTGACTATGTGGTTGATAGCTTCATTTGGGTTTTTCTGAGCTGGTGTCAGATCCTCTTTGGTGTTCCTTTTCTTCCATCTCTACAGAAGTTAAGTGTCGTGTTTGTTTGTGTTTGTTATGTTCCCTGTTGTATCTGGCCTGAGACAGAGACTTCCTTTCGTCCATCTGGGGAGGAATGGGTTGTCTCTGGTCCTATACTTATTCCAGGGCCTTATAGGGAAATCGGGGCCTAGGTATACTGCTTATGAATATTTCTACCTTCAAGGTCTATTCATATCAGTAGGTAGTCAGGGCCCGGATTAGGGTTTTCTAGGAGGTGACCTGTTTCTTCCCTAGTTTCCAGGCCCAGTTACTGTTCCCCTTCCCTCCTCTGTTCAGTGTGGAGTTTTCCCCCCCCCCACACTGATCTGTCACTTACATGCAGTTGAGAAGCCAGGTTTTCTTGACTCTGTAGGTATAAAGATTACGTGCTGGCTCAGATGTCCATTGACTATCTTGCAGCCTACTTTTATAGGCCTGATATCTGCTACTTCTTCTTGGCAGCTCCTGAAACTTGGACCTGCTACCATTGGCTAATGCCTTCGTCCCTGCACCTTTGCACCTCTCACTGGAGGCTTTGAGAACCCATCAGGAGTGGGGGATATCCCCCTCCAATATCCTTAAAGTTGTTGTGCACTGGCTTAGTATTGATGACCTATCCTCAGGACTTCACTTGCATTTCTAATTACACTCAGCAGCTGCTGAAATGGAGGCAGTGCAAAAGTAATTTTGAAGCAGAAGCAGCACTTGCACTATTGCCGCAACCCTTTCAAACAGTAGCTCGGTGGGGGGGAGGGTCGGACTCTGCTGATCTTTTGATCTGATATTGATGACCTACCATTCAACCAGGAGTGACATCGGGCTGAGAGGTGTGCTGCTCTTGCAGATTCTCGCAGAGTAGAGTGTCTTCTACTGCTTATCCCACAAAAGAATTGGACTAGATCTGGAGATTAGTACTGCAGCCAGAGGTCCCAATAACACCTGAACAAGCGTCTCTGACGCTTGTACAGGCAATTTTACTCCTCCGGGCCTGTACCAATACGCCTTCGACTTTTCCCCCACATTCATCAACGCAGTGAGTGCTGTGAATGGCACAGGCAGCGCAGCGATGCTCCATGTGTCTGAAATAACTGATAACAAAGCTCCTTACAGCAAGGAGCTTTATTATTGGTTGGTTATTGGCGCGCCAGAGTGATACAGGTAGAGGAAGCCGACGGGAGCTGAAAGGAGGAGGGGCTGGCTCCCGGGGGTGGATGTAGTAAGGAGAGAAGGGCGCGCTGCCCAAGAACCCTGGCAAACATGACAGGTCTGCTGGAGAGCTAAGGAGCCTCGGACTCATGTGACTGGTCCCTGGTCTAAAAGAAGAGCTGCCTCCGGGCCTGTGTCACCCCCCGGGTGGAGCGATCTGGGGGGTGGTAGAGTTGTGGCAGTGAAAAACTCGGCCTGTCAGTCTTCAAGTGAGTGATTCTCCCCTCCCCCAATCATGGTTCCGTCCAGTCTCCCAGTTCTCTGCTCCCCCCGCCTCCTGTTACCCCACTAGTAACCCTGCTCCCCCCCACTAGTGAACCTGCTCCCCCCTCCTCCTGTCACCCCACTAGTGACCCTGCTCCCCCTTCCTCCTGTCAACCCACTAGTGACCCTGCTCCATCCTCCTGTCACCACACTGGTGACCCTTCTCCCCCCTCCTCCTGTCATCCCACTAGTGACCCTGCTCCATCCTCCTGTCACAACTCTGGTCACCCTGCTCCCCCTCCTCCTGTCACCCTACTGGTGACCCTTCTCCCCCCTCCTCCTGTCACCCCACACACTGTTGACCCTGCTCCCCCCTCCTCCTGTCACCCCACTGGTTACCCTTCTCCCCCCTTCTCCTGTCACCACACTAGTGACCCTGCTTCCCCCTCCTCCAGTCACCCCACAAGGTAGAAGCTGAACAGACTCCACCGACTATGATGGGATCCGTTCAGTTTCCGTTCGGGATCCTGTCTTTTTACCAGACAAAAAAGTGTTACATATAAGGCTTTTTTGTCTGGTCTTTCAACAGAATCTGCAACAGAGGCTCCAAACGCAGCCTCCAACGCAGATGTGAGCAAGTGCACGCCTACGTATTATGTATTTTAATTACTGCAACTTTCTTACTCCTCCTTGGGTAAAAATACTCCTCAAAAATACTCCTCTGACTGCAGCATATATAGTAGTAATTCCACTTTGTGTGCATTGCTTGTGGCTGCATTGGTAGCTCAGAGGAGTCTCAACAGCTGATCTGTAGCAGTTTATTTCTGTTTGTAACTACACCACCTGATCCGTGCTATACTGAGGGTGAGTGCTCCCTAAGCTGTACTGGGACTGTCTATATTTTTTTTTTGTTTTGGTACACAGTCCTTTATGTGGTTCATTAAACTTTTTTTTCTATGGCAACACTGCCACCTTGTGCCCATTCAATGAACTGGCCACTTGCAGGCATAATGTACTACTAAACTATGTTGTGAATTCTCATGGAAGATTTTTTTTGAGATGAGGAGGATTGCCCCTGGGCCTAATTGTATACATCTCTCTTCTTTGTCAGGGTAATGGACAGATATCGCTGTATGTCTAATTCACCCCTGCCTCAACGGCAAACATATCATTCTCAACAGTGTCATAGCATGCAACCAGCGATACAAAAGGCAAAATCCCTAAAGAACAAAGGGGCTTAGACCCCAACCCTGCTAGGCATAATGCTTTTACGCCATCACCTGAACTTATTGACATGGGTGATGTTACACTGCCTAAACGTGTCTCCCCTGCCTCTCCAACTACAGACCACCAGCAGTCTACTATGGCAGCACAAAAAGTATCACACATGGAGTTACTTCACACCTCTATAAATTCTGTTTTGGCACAGATTACTACCAGTGTGCAAAAGATTTAAGATCTACATATCAGCATGACTGTATGTGAAACTACGGTGTCAGATCTTGATGCAACTTTGCAGAGATTATTCTGAATGATATGCTGGAGGACTTGGAAAATAGATCAGAGAAAATTATTTGTGCTTTGTGAGGGTTTCTTGAAGAGTTGGTTGGGGATGTATGTATACTAATGCCAGAAGCCTGACTAATAAAACTGGGGAACTGGAATTAGTGATGTGTGAGGAGGACTATGACATAGTGGGAACAGGGCCGGTTCTAGGTGAAATGGGGCCCTAGGGCGAAAAACAATAAGGCGTCCCCCCCCCCCCCCCCCCATGACACTTGATGACTTTTACAGAAGAAACTGTATATTTTAGGGCACAGTTTAGCGGTATACTGTATATTGTGTGGCACAGTGTAGGCTATATTTGTATAACATAAACATATTTCATATGAAAACTTACAGTTACTTGGCTTGGCCCTTGGGGATCTCGGACACCACTTCAACACTTGGCTGGGGGGCTCGGCGGAGCTGATATTGTGTTTTATCCTAATGAGAAATATTTCATAATAAGAATTTGGAGAACGGGCAGAGGAATAGCAGAGTAGGGAGAGGATGGTGCTGCTACTAGGGGGTCATACCATGGGGGAGTAATAACGCCCACCATAATGCCCCCCAGTTAGAAATAATTCTCCTTATAATGTGACAGTGCAAAAATTACCCCCTTGTAATGCCCCCAGTTGAGCTAATGTCCCCATAGTGCCTCCATAATGTGCCAGTATAAAATACCCCTATATAGTGACCCCAGTAAATGCCCCCATAGTGTACAGAAAAGAAGAAAACACTTATACTTACCTCCTTGGCAGCAATGCGATGCAGGCCTCTTCCGGCCTGTGTCCCGCGCTGTGTACGGCTCAGGCGTGGCGCGATGACGTCATCGCGCCGCCTGCGCCGGCCTCTGATAGGCTGCCGGCCTGCCTAAAGTTAGTTGCGGGGGGGGGGCCCCTAAGGACTCGGGGGCCCGGGGGCAATTGCCCCCCTTGCCTCTATGGAAGCGCCGGCCCTGAGTGGGAATAACTGAGACATAGCTGGATGATAGCTATGACTGGGCAGTTAATGTACAGGGTTTCAGTCTGTTTAGAAAGGATCGCCGAAACCGGAGAGGGGGAGGGGTCTGCCTTTATGTAAAGTCCTGTCTAAGGCTCCATTCACACGTCTATATAATGGGTCATACGGACATGTGAATGGACCCGTAAGCCCACACTCTGGGAAGATATAAGTGAGGGACATAAACATGTGGAGTCACTGTGGGTAGAAATCCATGGAGGCAAAAACAATAATAAATTACTAATAGGAATTTATTATAAACCACATAATATACCAGGGTCCACAGAAAATCTGCTACTAAGGCCTCATGCACACGACAGTTTTTTTTTGCGGTCCACAAAAACGGGTTCCGTTTTTCTGTGATCCGTGACCGTTTTTTCGTCCGTGGGTCTTCCTTGATTTTTGGAGGATCCACGGACATGAAAAAAAAAGTTGTTTTGGTGTCCGCCTGGCCGTGCGGAGCCAAACGGATCCGTCCTGAATTACAATGCAAGTCAATGGGGACGGATCCGTTTGACGTTGACACAATATGGTGCAATTTCAAATGGATCCGCCCCCCATTGACTTTCAATGTAAAGTCAGGAGTTAATATACCATAGGATCAGAGTTTTCTCCAATCCGATGGTATATTTTAACTTGAAGCGTCCCCATCACCATGGGAACGCCTCTATGTTAGAATATACCGTCGGATTCGAGTTACATTGTGAAACTCATATCCGACAGTATATTCTAACACAGAGGCGTTCCCATGGTGATGGGGACGCTTCTAGTTAGAATATACTACAAACTGTGTACATGACTGCCCCCTGCTGCCTGGCAGCACCCGATCTTTTACAAGGGGCTGTGATCAGCACAATTAAGGCTACTTTCACACTAGCGTTCGGAGCGGAACATCAGACGGATCCGCTCCGATAATGCAGACGTTTGCATCCGTTCAGAACGGATCCGTCTGCATTATAACTTAGAAAATTTTCTAAGTCTGAAAGTAGCCTGAGCGGATCCGTTCAGACTTTACATTGAAAGTCAATGGGGAACGGATCCGCTTGAAGATTGAGCCATATGGTGTCATCTTCAAGCGTCCCCATTGACTTCCATTATAAGTCTGGACGGATCCGCTCGCCTCCGCACGGCCAGGCGGACACCCGAACGCTGCAAGCAGCGTTCAGGTGTCCGCTCACTGAGCGGAGCGGAGGGGAGGCTGAGCGCTGGCAGGCGGATGCATTCTCAGTGGATCCGCCTCCACTGAGAATGCATTGGGGCCAGACGGCTGCGTTCAGGACCGCTCGTGAGCCCCTTCAAACGGAGGTCACGAGCGGACACCTGAACGCAGGTGTGAAAGTAGCCTAACCCTTTAGGTGTCGCACCTGAAGGGGTTAATTGTGCGTATCATAGCCCCCTGTAAGAGATCAGGGGCTGCCAGGGGGCAGACCCCCCTCCCTCCCCAGTTTGAATATCATTGGTTGCCAGTGTGCGGCCCCCCTCTATTGTAATATCATTGGTGGCCAGTGTGCGCCCCTGCTATTGTAATATCATTGGTGGCCAGTGTGCGGCCTCCGTCGGCCCCCCTCCCCCGCATACTGGCCACCAATGATATTACAATAGAGGGAGGGGGGAGGCCGCACACTGGCCACCAATGATATTACAATGGGGGGGGCGCACACTGGCCACCAATGATATTACAATAGAGGGGGGGGGGGGGGGGGGAGGCCGCACACTGGCCACCAATGATATTCATACTGGGGAGGGAGGGGGGTCTGCCCCCTGCTGCCTGGCAGCCCCTGATCTCTTATAGGGGGCTATGATATGCACAATTAACCCCTCAAATGCAGCACCTGAGGGGTTAATTGCGCAGATGACAGCCCCCTGTAAGAGATCGGGTGCTGCCAGGTGCAGCAAGGGGCAGTCATGTACACAGTTCGTAGTATATTCTAACTAGAAGCGTCCCCATCACTATGGGAACGCCTCTGTGTTAGAATATACTGTCGGATATGAGTTTTCACTTCGTGAAAACTCATCTCTGAAAAAGCTTTTATGCAGACGGATCTTCGGATCCGTCTGTATGAAAGTAACCTACGGACGCGGATGCCAATCTTGTGTGCATCCGTGTTCTTTCACGGACCCATTGACTTGAATGGGTCCGTGAACCGTTGTCCGTCAAAAAAATAGGACAGGTCCTATTTTTTTGACGGACAGGAAACACGGATGACGGATGCGGCTGCAAAACGGTGCATTTCCCGATTTTTCCACGGACCCATTAAAAGTCAATGGGTCCGCGAAAAAAAAAACGGAAAACGGCACAACGGCCACAGATGCACACAACGGTCGTGTGCATGAGGCCTAAACGAGATAGACGAGGCAGCAAATCAAAATGAGGTGGTTATTATGGGGGACTTCAACTACCCAGATATAGACTGGGAAACTGAAACTTGTATATCTCATAAAGGAAACAAACAGTTTCCTGGCAATAACCAAATACAATTACCTTTCCCAACTGGTTCAGGATCGGACTAGACGGACGGCCATACTGGACTTAGTATTAACCAATAGATCTGACAGAACAAGAGGTGTGCAGGTCGGGGGACACCTGAGAAATAGTGACCATAAAGTAATAACCTTCCAATTATCATTCAAAAGAAAAGTTTCTTCAGAGAGGAACAAAAATACCAAACTTCAAAAAAGCTAAATTTAGCCAACTAAGAGAGGCCATAGGCCTAACTTACTGGGACAAAGTCCTCAAAAATAAAAATACAGCCACAAAATGGGATATTTTTTAAAAGCATCCTAAAATCTAATTGTGAGAGGTACATATCTTATGAGAATAAAAGGTTAAAGGGAGTCTGTCATCAGCATTTCACTTTTTTAACCCTTCCCATAGCTCCCTAGCATGCTTACATTTAATAAAAACGTTACCTCTGGCATCAATCCTGGACTTATAGAACCACCAAAAACGATCTTTATAACTTATGCAAATGAGGGCTCGCAAGTGCCCAGGGGCGGCGTTACACTCGTAGGTGCCCTGCTTGATCAGCCTTTTTTATTGCGTCCCCCCGCCCCTTCCTACCCTCCGCCTGCCCATCCTTTCTCTCTGACCGCCTTTCTACTAACTTCTTATTCCGCCGAGATCCCGTGCCTGCGCAGTCAGTCCGGCGCATGCGCACTGCGATGCCCATTCCTTGTACGGCATCACAGTAACTATTGCGCATGCGCCGGCTAACGGCGCGAAGCCGGCGCATGCGCATTAATTACTGTGATGCCGTACAAGGAATGGGCATCGCAGTGCGCATGCGCCGGCCGACGGACTGACTGCGCAGGCGCGGGATCTCGGCGGAATAACAAGTTAGTAGAAAGGCGGTCAAGGTATCTCAGTGCTGTCAAGGTATCTCAGTGTGGCATAGATCCTACCACTAGACTACCTATGGTGTGTGAACACGGTCTGAATGGTGCTAAGGTCTAACTCACAGCCAGGCTCCCACATACCTCCATAGTGAGATCACTAATGCAGTGGGAGAAAGTATAGGGCTGCAAGCCCCACCTAAAACAGGCCATGTGACACAGGCTACCAGGTGCAGAGGAGGGCAACTAAAGTAATAACTGGAATGGGGGGGACTACAGTACCCTGATAGATTATCAAAATTAGTGTTATTTACTTTAGAAAAAAGACGCCTGAGGGGAGACCTAATTACTATGTATAAATATATCAGGGGTCAGTACAGAGAGATCTCCCATCATATATTCATCTCCAGGACTGTGACTGTGACGAGGGGACATCCTCTGCGTCTGGAGGAAAGAAGGTTTGTATACAAACATAGAAGAGGATTCTTTACAGTAAGAGCAGTGAGACTATGGAGCTCTCTGTCTGAGTAGGTGGAGATGGTGAGTACAATAAAGGAATTCAAGAGGGGCCTGGACGTATTTCTGGAGTGTAATAATATTGCAGGCTATAGTTATTAGAGAGGGGTCGTTGATCCAGGGAGTTATTCTGATTGGAGTCTGTAAGGAATTTTTTTCATCTTAAGTGGGGAAAATTAGCTTTCACCTCACAGTTTCTTTTTTTGCCTTCCTCTGGCTCAACTTGCAGAATAACAGGCCAAACTGGATGGACAGATGTCTTTTTTCGGCCTTATATACTATGTTACTATGATTACCTAATTCTATATCTTGTTGAAGACCTTCCTTCTGCAATTCAAAGGGCACACACAAAGAAATAACCTCACCCCTTACCCCAGCAGTGCTGGTCTGTTTCTTTACGCACAACTAGCTGCCAGTCTGTCTCATTCATGATTGGTACCCCCTTGCAATATGACAGAAATTGGAGATTTCCTTCATATCTTCTTGCTTGATTTTTGTACCTATTTGTCCACAAATTGGTCCCATTACGCTGATGTATATTTGTATAGCTTCTTTGCTGTTGTGGGTTTGGTGACATTTTTCTTCAATTCATAAAAATTGACAGCTCTGTATTACTACATGTATTACAAATAATTAGCTTAAACTCCTTTGCCCTATTCACCACTGTTTCTTAATCTGTCCCTGGACCCACTTTTCAGACACTTGCATTCTATAAGGCTCCATTCACATGTCCGCAAGTGTTGTCTGCACCCGTTCCGCAATTGTACGGAACGGGCGCAGACCCATTCATTCTCTATGGGGCCGGAAGAGATGCATCCGCATTTCCGGAGCGCACCATCTTCCGGTCCACAGCTCCGCAAGAAAATAGAGCATGTCCAATTGCGGACAAGAATAGCCATTGCTATGGGGGTGCTGTCTGGGTGTATTGCGGATCCACAATTCACTACGGACGTGTGAATGGACCCTAACTCCCGTCCAAGGGATTCAGATTGGTTCTCAACAGCATTTGTGGATGGCATTTTACCATATACACTCACCTAAAGAATTATTAGGAACACCATACTAATTCGGTGTTGGACCCCCTTTTGCCTTCAGAACTGCCTTAATTCTACGTGGAATTGATTCAACAAGGTGCTGATAGCATTCTTTAGAAATGTTGGCCCATATTGATAGGATAGCATCTTGCAGTTGATGGAGATTTGAGGGATGCACATCCAGGGCACGAAGCTCCCGTTCCACCACATCCCAAAGATGCTCTATTGGGTTGAGATCTGGTGACTGTGGGGGCCATTTTAGTACAGTGAACTCATTGTCATGTTCAAGAAACCAATTTGAAATGATTCGAGCTTTGTGACATGGTGCATTATCCTGCTGGAAGTAGCCATCAGAGGATGGGTACATGGTGGTCATGAAGGGATGGACATGGTCAGAAACAATGCTCAGGTAGCCCATGGCATTTAAACGATGCCCAATTGGCACTAAGGGGCCTAAAGTGTGCCCAGAAAACATCCCCCACACCATTACACCACCAGCCTGCACAGTGGTAACAAGGCATGATGGATACATGTTCTCATTCTGTTTACGCCAAATTCGGACTCATCAGAAATCGAGACTCATCAGACCAGGCAACATTTCTCCAGTCTTCAACAGTCCAATTTTGGTGAGCTCGTGCAAATTGTAGCCTCTTTTTCCTATTTGTAGTGGAGATGAGTGGTACCCGGTGGGGTCTTCTGCTGTTGTAGCCCATCCGCCTCAAGGTTGTGCGTGTTGTGGCTTTACAAATGCTTTGCTGCATACCTCGGTTGTAACGAGTGGTTATTTCAGTCAACGTTGCTCTTCTATCAGCTTGAATCAGTCGGCCCATTCTCCTCTGACCTCTAGCATCCACAAGGCATTTTTGCCCACAGGACTGCCGCATACTGGATGTTTTTCCCTTTTCACACCATTCTTTGTAAACCCTAGAAATGGTTGTGCGTGAAAATCCCAGTAACTGAGCAGATTGTGAAATACTCCGACCGTCTCGTCTGGCACCAGAAACCATGCCACGCTCAAAATTTCTTAAATCACCTTTCTTTCCCATTCTGACATTCAGTTTGGAGTTCAGGAGATTGTCTTGACCAGGAGCACCCCCCTAAATGCATTGAAGCAACTGCCATGTGATTAGTTGACTAGATAATTGCATTAATGAGAAATAGAACAGGTGTTCCTAATAATTCTTTAGGTGAGTGTATATATTTAATCAATTTTCTTCCCATCTGGTTATCCTATGAGATTACACAATACATCTCCCTGACTGTTTTTTGGATCAATGTAGATAAATTCTACGTCACCGGAACTCCTAAAAATGCCTTTGCCCTGCGCAATTTAGCGCAGAGCAAAGGAGAGCATCGGAGCATGAACTGCGTATTTCACAATCTGCTCAGTTACTGGGATTTTCACGCACAACCATTTCTAGGGTTTACAAAGAATGGTGTGAAAAGGGAAAAACATCCAGTATGCGGCAGTCCTGTGGGCAAAAATGCCTTGTGGATGCTAGAGGTCAGAGGAGAATGGGCCGACTGATTCAAGCTGATAGAAGAGCAACGTTGACTGAAATAACCACTCGTTACAACCGAGGTATGCAGCAAAGCATTTGTGAAGCCACAACACGCACAAACTTGAGGTGGATGGGCTACAACAGCAGAAGACCCCACCGGGTACCACTCATCTCCACTACAAATAGGAAAAAGAGGCTACAATTTGCACGAGCTCACCAAAATTGGACTGTTGAAGACTGGAGAAATGTTGCCTGGTCTGATGAGTCTCGATTTCTGTTGAGACATTCAAATGGTAGAGTCCGAATTTGGCGTAAACAGAATGAGAACATGTATCCATCCTCTGATGGCTACTTCCAGCAGGATAATGCACCATGTCACAAAGCTCGAATCATTTCAAATTGGTTTCTTGAACATGACAATGAGTTCACTGTACTAAAATGGCCCCCACAGTCACCAGATCTCAACCCAATAGAGCATCTTTGGGATGTGGTGGAACGAGAGCTTCGTGCCCTGGATGTGCATCCCTCAAATCTCCATCAACTGCAAGATGCTATCCTATCAATATGGGCCAACATTTCTAAAGAATGCTATCAGCACCTCGTTGAATCAATGCCACGTAGGGGGTCCAACACCGTATTAGTATGGTGTTCCTAATAATTCTTTAGGTGAGTGTATATGTATATATATATATATACAGTATATATTTATTTTTTTATTTTATGCACTTATATAGCGCTACTATATTCCGTAGCACTTTACAGACATTAGCATTCAACTGTCCCCAATGGGGCTCACAATCTAAGGTCCTTATCAATAACGTCTTTGGAGTGTGGGAGTACCCAGAGGAAATCCACGCAAACACGGTAAGAACATACAAACTCCATGCAGATGTTGTCCTTTGTCGGATTCGAACCTAGGACCCCAGCGATGCATATATATATATATATATATATATATATATATATATATATATATATATATATATATAAATATACACACTGTATTTTTCGCCCTATAAGACGCACCTGCCCATAAAACACACCTAGGTTTTTGAGGAGGAAAATAAGAAAAGAAAAATTTTGAACCAAAAGGTGTGCTTTTGGTGGGTTTTTAACTAATGGTGGTCTGTGGAGCACACTATTATAGAGGGGATCTGTGGATGACGCACTGTTATGGGGGGGATCTGTGATTGACGCACTGTTATGGGGGATCTGTGGATGACGCAGTTATGGGGGATCTGTGGATGACGCATTGTTATAGGGGATCTGTGAATGACGCATTGTTATGGGGGATCTGTGGATGGAGCTGTTATGGGGGATCTGTGGATGACACTTATGGGGGGATCTGTGGATGACACTGTTATGGTGGGGATCTGTGGATGACACTGTTATGGGAGGGATCTGTGGATGACACCGCTATGGGGGATCTGTGGATGACACATATATAGCATCTTATACTATATGCAGTCCCCCCCAATACTATTTGCAGTCCCCCCCAATGCGCGTGCATCGTCCGTCTGGCCGGTGCTGACGGATGGGATGGGATCCGTCCGCACCACAAAAAAATAGAGCATGTTCTTTTATCAGAGGGGGAATGCAAGTAGCTATTAAAGCAGGCATGTCAGGAGAGGTGACAGGTCCTCCTGAAATGACTTACCATTGCCACCTATGGGAGATTCACCTCGTTCCTATCACACTCTGCCACAGCTCCCGCAAACATGTTTCGGGGAACTGTTCGGAAACCAGGAGCACAGCGTTCTCAGTAATTGACTGTTCACAAATGATAGCGATATCTGAGGGGTTAAAAGTTGGAATCCGCCACTGAGTTTCTGCTGTGGAAAACAGCAGACACTCTGTGGCTATGGTGCCCGCTCAGCTCCTGAGCGGCACCATCTTTAAAAACACAAAATCCTGCTTTGGCCTCACTAGCTGGTATCTGGAGCAGCAGATCCTTGAATCAGCACTGACCCTTTAGTGGGCTTCGTTTTCTTTTTCCTCATTCCTTTGAAATATTTTCAGTGGCGTAACCAAAAAAGTACTCTCTTGGCTAGGACACACAATGCAAGATGTTCCTTATATAACATTATTAAATTGACACACTCCATTACACATGCTGATGCTTTTGATCCTCTGAAGTTTGGGAAAGTTTTTGTGCATATTTCACTATCCAGTCAGTGTCAGACTGTGCAGGGACACCGCCCCAACTGGTGTCACCCAATTGAACCTTTATTACTGACTACTGACAATTCATTCATAGGCTTTTAGTAGGAATAATAGATGAATTCAACAACATAGTCATACTTGTAGATGTTCCAGAATTGTTATTACATGAGGAAGGGATGCAAGTAATTACTAAAACAGAGATGGCGGGAGAGGTGATAGGAGGTCTGCAGGGAAGTTTATCATTCCTGCTAGATTTGATTGCTTCATATAAACCGGGCTTTCTAGAAAGCATGTTAAATTTATGTCATGCAACCATCATGTTATTATTTTTATTAATTTTGAATATCAGAAATGTATAAAGCAATTATGTTATCTCTTGCAGAGAACAGGATGCTTGTTCAGGATATACCTGCTGTTACCAGCAGAGGGCATGTGGACAGCACATCTGACTTTGTCATGGACTCTGCTTACTACAGTAACTTCTATCAACCACCACTCTATCCCTATTACAACAATCTGTATAATTACTCACCCTACCAAATGGCTGTGGCTGCCGATCCTACAAATGCTGGTGATTTGGGGGCCGTAGGTGGAGCACCAACAAAGAACAGTTTTAGGAGTATCCCAGCTGCTTATGTGCAAGCCCAGTCAGGAACTCAATGGCAGGTAATGGAAAACAAGCACGTATGTTTGCATTTAGCATTATGTGAGGGCTATTTTCTTGATATAGTTTTTTTAATGCATGTTATACCCACACAGTTTTTATATAATGAGAAGGCTTTAGAAAGGTAACATAGTAACATAGTACATAAGGCCGAAAAAAGACATTTGTCCATCCAGTTCGGCCTGTTATCCTGCAAGTTGATCCAGAGGAAGGCAAAAAAAAAAACCTGTGAGGTAGAAGCCAATTTTCCTCACTTTAGAGGAATAAAAAAATTCCTTCCCGACTCCAATCAGGCAATCAGAATAACTCCCTGGATCAACGACCCCTCTCTAGTAGCTATATCCTGTAATATTATTACACTCCAGAAACACATCCAGGCCCCTCTTGAATTCCTTTATTGTACTCACCATCACCACCTCCTCAGGCAGAGAGTTCCATAGTCTCACTGCTCTTACCGTAAAGAATCCTCTTATATGTTTGTGTACAAACCTTCTTTCCTCCAGAATCAGAGGATGTCCCCTTGTCACAGTCCTGGGGATATATAGATGATGGGATAGATCTCTATACTGACTCCTGATATATTTATACATATTAATTTGATCTCCCCTCAGTCGTCTTTTTTCTAAAGTGAATAACCCTAATTTTGATAATCTTTCAGGGTACTGTAGTTGCCCCATTCCAGTTATTACTTTAGTTGCCCTCCTCTGGACCCTCTCCAGCTCTGCTATCTCTGCCTTGTTTACAGGAGCCCAGAACTGTACACAGTACTCCATGTGTGGTCTGACTAGCGATTTGTAAAGTGGTAGGACTATGTTCTTATCACGGGCATCTATGCTCCTTCTGATGCAACCCATTATCTTATTGGCCTTGGCAGCAGCTGCCTGACACTGGTTTTTGCAGCTTAGTTTGCTGTTTATTAAAATTCCTAGATCCTTTTCCATGTCAGTGTTACCAAGTATTTTACCATTTAGTATGTACGGGTGACTTGCATTATTCCTTCCCATGTGCATAACTTTACATTTGTCATTGTTAAACCTCATCTGCCACTTATCTGCCCAAGCCTCCAATCTATCCAGATCCCTCTGTAGTAGTATACTGTCCTCTTCAGTGTAAATTACTTTACACAGTTTAGTGTCATCTGCGAAAATTGATACTTTACTATGCAAGCCTTCTACAAGATCATTAATAAATATATCGAAGATAATAGGGCCCAATACTGACCCCTGAGGTACCCCACTAGTGACAGTGACCCAATCTGAGTGTGTACCATTAATAACCACCCTCTGTTTTCTATCATTGAGCCAGTTACTTACCCACATACAGACGTTTTCTCCCAGTCCGAGCATTCTCATTTTATATACTAACCTTTTATGTGGTACAGTGTCCACATAAAGCTAAAGCTACTTTCACACCCGCGTTTTGTGTTGATCTGTTTTGTATTTTCACAGACGGATCCGCACCAATAATGCAAAGGCTTGTATCCTTTAATAATGGATCCATTTGCATTATTCATTCAAAAAAAAAGTCTAAGTCAAAACGGATCCGACTTGACTTACATTGAAAGTCAATGGGGGACGGATCTGTTTTCAATTGCACCATATTGTGTCAGTGAAAAACTGTTCCGTCCCCATTGACTTACATTGTAAGTCTAGACGGATCCGTTAGGCTCCGCATAGTCAGACGGTCACTAGAACGCTGCAAGCTGCGGTTTAGTGACCATCTAAAAAGCGCAACGGAGGCCAAACGCATTGATGCATTCTGAACGGATCCTTATAGATTCAGAATGCATTGGGGCTGAACTGATCCGTTTTGGGCCGCTTGTGAGAGCCCTGAAACGGATCTCACAAGCGGACCCTGAAACGCCAGTGTGAAAGTAGCCTAAGGGTACTTTCACACTAGCGTTTTTCTTTACCGGCACTGAGTTCCGTCAAAAGGGCTCAATGCCGGAAAAGAACGCATCAGTTTTATCCTAATGCATTCTGAATGGAGAGTAATCCATTTAGGATGCATTAGGATGTCTTCCGTTCAGTCATTTTGACTGATCAGGCAAAAGATAAAACCGCAGCATGCTACGGTTTTATCTCCGGCCAAAAAAACTGAAGACTTGCCTGAATCCTTCCAGTCTGCGCATGCCGGATCCGTTTTGCCGGATGACACCGGAAAGACGGATCCGGCATTTCAATGCATTTTTCTGACTGATCAGGCATTTGTAATAATTACAGTAGGTCGGTGGCTCACTCTGGACGGATCTGTGGAGCAGGTGCTGCTAACCCAAATTGGAGGGACACCCACCCTCTACAGAGAAAATTTGTAAAACTGAAATGGTGGGCGAGCACACTTTATTTGGATCATAAAGTACATAAAATTTAATTAAATCACAATATAAGTGGACACGTGTACATACATAAAAATCTAGTCAATCAGTATTAAAATACAATAAAACAATAAGTAATAGATAATACACTTTGCACAATCCACAGGTTATAATTGAAAGGATGATTTTTTCACAGTATGCTGTAGTCTGATTAATGTTATTTGAACCAGAGTGCTGTAAGACAATTGATGTCTTATAATACTAGAAATCCGCTTGTTACATGAAATAACTTAGGTCCTCCTATCCAGGAGACCTCTGATTATAGTTCTGTTTCACAGATATTTCACAATTATTAGTATTGTGACATCAATGTAGGTAGATGGTGTAAATATTCTCTTTCAGTCTCTGATCGACTGCATACGCTGGAATATTCCTATATGTTTCCCAAACGTTAGGTGTCGATCATATGCACCAGCTTATTCAATGATATTAAGCAGTCCCGTAATCACTGTGGATATTAAGCTTATATGTAGAAGTTTCTTACCTCCCTCGTTGTGGATGGTCTATTTCGAACGTGAGTCGGGCGGCGCGGGACACTGCCGGCGTCTAACTTTGTTCAGCTGCAGCTGACTTACCCGAGATCTCACGAGATTTCAAAGCGGGATTTTCGTCCGTCACAATGGAAAGGACACAGTATATCTGCGGTATAGTTGCGATTATTGTTAAAGTCCTTCAATCCAATATTACAGCATGGCCATGCTTGTAGACGTGGAGGTGCTTTTCTTAAAGGTGTGCGATCCGGCCCATACGCGTTTCGGGAACTCTCCTTCCCTTCATCAGTGGTGTCGCATCACCTGTTGACCTCCACCTTTTATATCCTAGATAGCCCCAAAATGTGGATCACTGGATTTCTTTCTTTAAAGGGATTCTGTCACCAGTTTCTTACCCCCCCATTTAAAAATATGGTTATGTTCATGGAGCTCTAGCGATTCATAATGTGGTCTTATAACCGAAATCCGTAGGCTCATTTTGTCTAAAAAACGTTATAACTAACCTGTCATTCATCTCACAAATGGGCCCAAGGGGATGATCATGTCTTCCAGATGCTGCCCGTACCCGCCGCCATTTGTGCCCAGCTCCTCCTTTGCTGTCATCAGCGCCGCCTCAGAATCCTTTGCTACGCCTCCGGCTCTCCCTCACTCCCCCCTCCTTCTTCTCTAACATCCCGCGCGTGCGCACAGGCCTCCATGGAGCGAAGTGCGCATGCGCCGTCACTTTGCTCAACCACTTGCCGGCGCATGCGCACTTCGCTCCATGAAGCCGAACGGAGAAGTCCGCACGGGCGCATCAGGCACAGGCCTGTGCGCACGCGCGGGATGTTAGAGAAGAAGGAGGGGGGAGTGAGGGAGAGCAAGAGGCGTAGCAAAGGATTCTGAGGCGGCGCTGATGACAGCAAAGGAGGAGCTGGGCACAAACGGCGGCGGGTACGGGCGGCATCTGGAAGACATGATCATCCCCTTGGGCACATTTGTGAGATGAATGACAGGCTAGTTATAACGTTTTTTAGACAAAATGAGCCTACGGATTTCGGTTATAAGACCACATTAGGAATCGCTAGTGCTCCATGAACATAACCATATTTTTAAATGGGGGGGTAAGAAACTGGTGACAGAATCCCTTTAAGATGCATTCATGCGTTTTTTTATGCATGCGTTTTTTATGCGTCTTTTTTTTGTACTCATGCGGTTTTTGCACCATGTGTTCATTCCATCGATATGAACATGCCTCTACGAATAAAATTTGTAATACAGATTGCGTATGGAAATTATTCAATTTTAAAATTGTATTTGTATGCATGGTATCTTCATTTTATTTCATAATACTTTGCTCATGGATAAATCTTTATAGTGCATTATAAGCATATAATTTTTTTTTAAATGTTAAAATTAGACTTTATAATATAATTATAATAAATATTTATTTTTTGTTTTCTTTAACCCCTTCCCGACATATAACGTAATAGTATGTCATGGCGGCAAGCGACTTGCCGCATTTTGACGTACTATTACGTCATGGTGATCGGGCGGGCACCGGAGTGGTGCGCGCCTGATCACTGCAGGGGCCCGGCAGTCCCTAATAGCCGGGCCCCTGCTGTATCCACCGGCATTGTTGTAAAAGCCGATGCCGGCGGATTAACCCCTTCTGTGCCCCGGTCAGCGCTGACCGCGGCATAGAAGGTGCATGCCGCGGGTAAGGGAGCCCATCGGGTCCCCACGCTGCTGTGGCTGGGACCCGATGGGTACAATGCAGCACAATGCTTTGCACGGTATCGGGACCTGCCTTCTACAGGGGCCAATGAGATCCAGCCCCTGGCTTGTTCTCCTAGGCAACCTGATAGTGTATTACTCAGAGTAAGGGCTCGTTCACACGAACGTGTGAAGCCCGTGCTGTGGAACGCATATTGCGGTCCGCAATGCACGGGCACTGTCCGTGGGGCAGGTACATGGGGATCCCGATCCTTCCGTTCCGCAAAAAGATAGAGCAAGCTCTATCTTTTTGCGGTGCGGATGCACCGAACGGAACCCCAGAAAGCACTCTGTAGTGCTTCCATAGTGTTCCGTTCTTCCGTTCTGCATCTCCGGATTTGCGGACCCATTGAAATGAATGGGTCCGCATCCGTGATGCGGAATGGCCACGGAACGGTGCCCGTGTATTGCGGATCCGCAATACGGCAACAGGCATCACACATTCGTGTGAACGAGCCCTAATACACTAACAGGCAATGCATTACAATGCAGATGTATTGTAATGCATTGCAAAGGGGATCAGACCCCCAAAAGTTGAAGTCCCAGAGTGGGACAGAAATAAAGTAAAAAAAACAGCGCCCCTTTCCCCTGATTTTATTATAAAAAATAGGAAAAAAAACACACATATTAGGTATCACCTCGTCTGTAACGGCCATCTCTATAAATATATCACATGATCCACCCCGTCCGATAAACACAATAAAAATAAAAACTGTGTCCAAAAAGCTCACATCACAAAAAGTGCAATACCAAGTGATCAAAAAGGCGTATGCCCCCCAAATTAGTACCAATCAAACTTTCACCTCTTCCCGCAAAAAATGAGCTCCTGCACAAGACAATCGGCAGAAAACTAAAAAAAAATACGGCATTCAGAAAATGGAGACACAAAAACAAATTTTTATTTTCAAAAATGCTTTATTATGTAAAACTGAAACAAACAAAGAAAGTAGACATATTTGATATAATTGCGTCCTGTTCTATAAAAATAGCACATGATAAATCAGATAAATGTTGTAAAAAATAAAAACGGTGTCAAACCAGCCATTTTTTTTGTTACCTTGATTCACAAAAAACATAATATAGAGCAATTAAAAATCATATTGCAAAGAAAAATTGGGGGTTAGTCAGCACATCCAGTGCGCAGGTGCCATGGCTGAAAGCACAAAGGCAAAAAAAAAATTATTATACAATGCAACAGCACTCTGCAAACCAAATAAAGTACAATAATGCCAAAATAATAGAAAAGTATTCTGGCGCAAATGCTACGCTAATAAATTTGAGATGCTTGGCAAATCATTTTGTACAAAATTATTTGGGCCCGTCTGCCAAACGTCAAGGCGATCTCGGTAAGACGGGAACCTAACACTAAATACCACATTAGCTGGTGCCATACTGGCCTCCATTACATTCAGGGAATGCAGGTTCCACATTATATGGCCTGTATGTATTGGAGGCCATTTGGCACCAGGTAAGGTGGAATACAGAGTGGGTTCAGCATGCTAGTGGAACCTGCATTCCTTGAACAAAATAGAGGCCGGCACCAAATTGGTATTATATAGTGTGGGTTCGGCATCCATGAGGAGCCTACATCCCCAGAATATAATGGAGGCCATTTTGGCACCATAAGAGGCATAATATAATGTATGCTCGGCATGCATTTGGAACCTGCATTCCCTGAATGTAATGGAGGCCAGTATGGCACCAGTTTATGTGGTATTTAGTGTTAGGTTCCCGTCTTACTGAGATCGCCTTGATGTTTGGCAGACGGGCCCAAATAATTTTGTACAAAATGATTTGCCAAGCATCTCAAATTTATTAGCGTAGCATTTACGCCAGAATACTTTTCTATTATTTTGCCATTATTGTACTTTATTTGATTTGCAGAGTGCTGTTGGATTGTATAATTAAAAATCATATGTACCCCAAAATAGTACTAATAAAACTGGCACTTTATCCTCTAGTTTCCAAAATGGGGTCACTTTTTGGGAGTTTCTACTGTAAGGGTGCATCAGGGGGGCTTTAAATGGGACATGGCATCTAAAAACCAGTCCAGCAAAATCTGCCCTCCAAAACCCATATGGCGCTCCTTTTCTTCTGTGCCCTGCGCATACGGCCCTTACATCAGTTTTCTGTAAACCGCAGAATCAGGGTAATAAATATTGAGTTTTGTTTGGCTGTTAACCCTTGATGTATTAAAGAAATAAAATGATTAACCCCTTAAAGAGGACCTTTCACCTTGAAAAACATTGTGAACTAAGTATGCTGCCATGGAGAGCGGCGCCCAGGGATCTCACTGCACTTACTATTATCCCTGGGCGCCGCTCCGTTCTCCCGTTATCCCCTCCGGTATCTTTACTCACTAAGTTATAGTAGGCGGTGTCTGCCCTTGTCCTGTGGGCGTCTCCCCCTCCTAGGCTGCAGCACTGGCCAATCGTAGCGCACAGCTCACAGCCTGGGAGTTTTTTTTCTCCCACGCTGTGAGCTGTGCGCTGCGGTTGGCCAGCGCTACAGCCTAGGAGAAGGAGACGCCCACAGGACAAGGGAAGACACCGCCTACTATAACTTACAGAGCAAAGGTACCGGAGGGGATAGCGGGAGAACGGAGCGGCACCCAGGGATAATAGTAAGTGCAGTGAGATCCCCGGGCGCCGCTCTCCATGGCAGCATACTTAGTTCACAATGTTTTTCAAGGTGAAAGGTCCTCTTTAAGGACTCAGCCCTATTTCATCTTAAGGACTTGGCCATTTTTTGCAAATCTGACCAGTGTCACTTTAAGTGCTGATAACTTTAAAACGCATTGACTTATCCAGGCCGTTCTGAGATTGTTTTTTCGTCACATATTGTACTTCATGACACTGTTAAAATTGGGTCAAAAAAGTTAATTTTTTTGCATCAAAAAATACCATATTTACCAAAAATTTAGAAAAATTAGCAAATTTCAAAGTTTCAGTTTCTCTACTTCTGTAATACATAGTAATACCCCCAAAAATTGTGATGACTTTACATTCCCCATATGTCTACTTCATGTTTGTAGCATTTTGGGAATGATATTTTATTTTTTGGGGATGTTACAAGGCTTAGAAATTTAGAAGCAAATCTTGAAATTTTTCAGAAATTTACAAAAACCCAATTTTTAGGGTCCACCACAGGTCTGAAGTCACTTTGTGAGGCTTACATAATAGAAACCGCCCGAAAATGACCCCATTCTATAAACTACACCCCTCAAGGTATTCAAAACTGATTTTACAAACTTCGTTAACCCTTTAGGTGTTGCACAAGAGTTATTGGCAAATGGGGATGAAATTTGAGAATTTCATTTTTTTGCCTAATTTTCCATTTTAACCCATTTTTTCCACTAACAAAGCAAGGGTTAACAGCCAAACAAGACTGTATCTTTATTGCCCTGACTCTGCCGTTTACAGAAACACCCCATATGTGGCGGTAAACTATTGTACGGGCACACGCGTAGAGGGAAAGGTGCGCCGTATGGTTTTTGGAAGCCAGATTTTGCTGGACTGGTTTTTTGACACCATGTCCCATTTGAAGCCCCCCTGATGCACCCCTAGAGTAGAAACTCCATGAAAATGACCCCATCTAAGAAACTACACCCCTCAAGGTATTCAAAACTGATTTTACAAACTTTGTTAACCCTTTAGGTGTTGCACAAGATTTAATGGAAAATAGAGATACAATTTAAAAATTTCACTTTTTTGGCAGATTTTCCATTTTAATATTTTTTTTCCAGTTACAAAGCAAGGGTTAACAGCCAAACAAAACTCATTATTTATGGCCCTGATTCTGTAGTTTACAGAAACACCCCATATGTGGCCGTAAACTACTGTACGGGCACACAGTAGGGCGTAGAGGGAAAGGTGCGCCGTATGGTTTTTGGAAGCCAGATTTTGCTGGACTGGTTTTTTGACACCATGTCCCATTTGAAGCCCCCCTGATGCACCCCTAGAGTAGAAACTCCAAAAAATAGACCCCATTTTAGAAACTACGGGATAGGGTGGCAGTTTTGTTGGTACTAGTTTAGGGTACATATGATTTTTGGTTGCTCTATATTACACTTTTTTGTGCGGCAAGGTAACAAGAAATAGATTTTTTGGCCCGTTTTTTTTTTTGTTATTTACAACATTCATCTGACAGGTTAGATCATGTGGTAATTTTATAGAGCAGGTTGTCACGGACGCGGCGATACCTAATATGTATACAATTTTTTTTATTTATGTAAGTTTTACACAATGATTTCATTTTTAAAACAAAAAAAATGTTTTAGTGTCTCCATAGTCTAAGAGCCATAGTTTTTTCAGTTTTTGGGCGATTATCTTAAGTAGGGTCTCATTTTTTGCGGGATGAGTTGACGGTTTGATTGGCACTATTTTGGGGTGCATATGACTTTTTGATCGCTTGCTATTACACTTTTTGTGACGTAAGATGACAAAAAATTGCCTTTTTTACACCGTTTTGATTTAAAATTTTTTACGGTGGTCCCCTGAGGGGTTAGATCATGTGATATTTTTATAGAGCCGGTCGATACGGACGCGGCAATACCTAATATGTATACTTTTTTTTTTATTCATTTAAGTTTTACACAATGATTTCATTTTTGAAACAAAAAAAATCATGTTTTAGTGTTTCCATAGTCTAAGAGCCATAGTTTTTTCAGTTTTTGGGCGATTATCTTGGGTAGGGTATGAGTTTTGCGGGATGAGATGACAGTTTGATTGGTACTATTTTGGCGTACATGCGACTTTTTTGATCACTTTTATTATCTTTTTTGGGAAGTAAGGTGGGCAAAATTTCAATTTCCTAATAGTTTTTATTTTTTTATTTTTATGGCGTTCACCGTGCGGGGAAAGTAACATGACCGTTTTATAGATCAGGTCGTTACGGACGCGGCGATACCAAACATGTGTAGGGAATTTTATTTTTTTCATTTTTAATCAGTGATTTTTTTTATTTTTACTTTTTCACTTTTTTTGGACCCAGACCCACTTGGTTCTTGAAGATCCAGTGGGTCTGATGTCTGTATAATGTCAGCTGTTTATACCAGGGTGTCAGCAATGTGCTGGCACCCTGGTACACCCACTAGAGGCCAACAAATTTTCAAGAGGAGGCCGGCGGGGGATCGCGATCCCGCCTGCCGCACCTCCCGCACTGCCCCCACCGCCCACAACTCCCTTCCCTGCACCACCCGCCGGCGAAAAATCATGCAGGGGTGCAGGGGGGGTGTAAAATCTGTATTTTAGGGACACTAAAGTTTCTGATCCCCGCGGTCAGGGACCGCGGGGATCAGAAACTGCATAAAGCGCAGCAAACCGCAGGTCTGAATTGACCTGCGGTTTTCTGCGATCGCCTATACGGGGGGGTCAAATGACCCCTCCCCTGCGTTGTTACGGGATGCCGGCTGAATGATTTCAGCCGGCATCCCGTTGCGATTAACCCCCGGGACGCCGGAATCCCGATTTAAAGTTTGGACGTACCGGTACGCCCTGAGTCCTTAAGGACTCGGGAAATAGGGCGTACCGGTACGCCCTGCGTCCTTAAGGGGTTAAAATGGAAAATCTGCCAAAAAAGTGAAATTTTGAAATTTCATCTCCATTATCCTTTAACTCATATTGATTTTAAGTTACATTGTATTTTATATTTTATGTGTGATTTTTAATATATAAAAATATCAACTATAGACATACCAGCTGGTGAGTGCCTGTTTTTATTTTTCATTTGGATTATATTTGTTATAGGATGAATATGTGAATCATCCAAAAAACAGAGCACCTTAACCACATTAACAGATACGGGTGAGCCACGACATAAATATATTTTATTGCAAATCTATATATCAATCTGCTCAGCTCAGACACCATGTTCAACATGACAGGTACCTTTGAAAAGGGGTTCTCCGAAAATTAAGAAAATGAAAATACTTAAAACATTACTTAATTATAAATATATTCCCAAATACCTTTCATTAGTTATAATAGCGCGTTTAGTCTGGGGAGCAATCACAGGAGAAATAAAATGGCCGCCATCCTATTAGTCCACACAAAACCTGTCCTAAAGAGTTGCCTCATCCTCCTCTCTGCTCTACTTGTCAGGGATTATGATCCTGAATACAGTTGATAAGATCTGCAGCTGAATCTCTGTAGGACTGGAGTTCATGAGGAGACATGAAGTACAGAGAAGATGGACAGGACAGACTGTGGTAATGTGGGGCTGTGGTAATGGAGACTGCATTCAAGTGCTGTTGCTCATCAGCCACATCCCCACCTCCTCTCTGTACTTCATGTCTCCTCATGAACTCCAGTCCTACAGAGATTCAGCTGCAGATCTTATCAACTGTATTCAGGATCATAATCCCTGACAAGTAGAGCAGAGAGGAGGATGAGGCAACTCTTTAGGACAGGTTTTGTGTGGACTAATAGGATGGCGGCCATTTTATTTCTCCTGTGATTGCTCCCCAGACTAAACGCGCCATTATAACTAATGAAAGGTATTTGGGAATATATTTATAATTAAGTAATGTTTTAAGTATTTTCATTTTCTTTATTTTCGGAGAACCCCTTTTCAAAGGTACCTGTCATGTTGAACATGGTGTCTGAGCTGAGCAGATTGATATATAGATTTGCAATAAAATATATTTATGTCGTGGCTCACCCGTATCTGTTAATGTGGTTAAGGTGCTCTGTTTTTTGGATGATTCACATATTCATCCTATAACAAATATAATCCAAATGAAAAATAAAAACAGGCACTCACCAGCTGGTATGTCTATAGTTGATATTTTTATATATTAAAAATCACACATAAAATATAAAATACAATGTAACTTAAAATCAATATGCACTGAGATCACTGGTATTGACACATATGGGTCTATCTTATTCGCTCAGTATATAGCTAGCAAGATGGATATAATGCTTTTTACAATATATGCTTCAATAGATATCCTAACCAAAAAACAATTTGTGTTGATGTGCATATAAATGATTTGTGAAACCAATATCCTGTAAATAAAATCAGAAATAAAACAATTCAGATAATACAATAAAGAAATAAATATATCACCAGTCCGCAATAATGCTATGCAGCAGGTCCGAAAAGTGATGTGGGTTCAATCACGTTATAGACAGGTACAATGTATGAGGTTCGGACCGCGCTTCTGGTCCAGGTCAGTGTGCAAGTTCTTAATCCTTCTTACTTCCTCGTTTACAAAGAGAGCCTGACGGCTGCAAATATCCCTCAAGTAGATATCCTGCAACCAATGGAATTATAATAGTGTGAGTCCGTATGTAACAGTAACCTGCATTCCACTGATTATACTCACACAATGCGAAACACACAAGGCGTAAATGTAATCCCTCCGTGGTAAGTTGTTCTTGTTCAATCAGAACAGCCACGTTTCCATGCAATCTGGTTAGATCCCCACACGGACTCAAATGATGTATACCTCAGACAAATCTATATTTTCTTCAGCCTCCTGAAAATTTTCTGTGGACAAGAATGGCTTCTGCAATAGTGAAGCTCCGTATATACTTGTATAAAACTTTTTATTTGTCCATACTTACAAGACAGCTTTCTTAAAACAACTTTTTAAAACACATAAAATTCCCAGCGTCTGCTGCTTCTGCCCGACCCGGGTTTCACTCCTAGAGCTTTGTCAGGGGCACACTTGTTTTCACCCTCCCCCTCCTTTTTATTCGTCCATTCTAATTAATCAGGAGTCAGGTGTATTCCTCCACAATGTTTTCCTATCCTGCTATTAACCCTATACTGGACTCTCCTTATCCCCAGGGGAAAGAAAGCGGATGTTATTAAGTCCCCATTCACTAATTTAATACAGCTTGCAGGTCGAAATCCACATTTAGACCTCCCGGCTGTAGTGTACCTAATTCATATATCCACTTGGTTTCTTGCCTATTGATTTTTTCCAAAAGACTGCCTCCCCTCCAATGGTTTTGTACGGATTCTACTCCCATAAACTTTAGACCTTCTGGGTTTTTTTGGTGGTATTTTTTATAATGGGCCGATACTCCATGACTTTCAAGACCTTTTTTTATGTTTCTTATGTGTTCCTGTATGCAGACTTTTAGAGGTCTAATAGTCCGTCCAACATACTGGAGGCCACAAGGGCACTCCAGTACATATACAACCCCTTTACTATGACATGTCATCTCACCTACTACTTCTAATTGTTTGTCTTTGTTGGTACTTTTAATTAGCGTATTCTTTTGTAATTTTTCTGTTCTTTTCCTGTTCTTGCATGGAATGCAAAAGCCACACCAATTAAAGCTGTTTTTCGTTTTTTTGTTCTTATGTTTATTTTCAAAACGATTGGCGCTGTGTACCAGTTCAGGAATTACACGTCCCAATACTGGGTCATTTTTTAAAATCGACCAGTTCTTTCTGATTGCGTTTTTCAGTTCACCAGAACACTGTGTGAACTGGGTTATGAATGAAAAACGGAAATCCATGGTCTTCTCTATTCTTTTGAGTTTATTGGGGGTTCCCTCTTGTTGTTCCGTTACATCTTTTATGCACCTCTCCAGGTCTATATTTTTATAGCCTTTTTCCACAAAGCGCTCCTTTATTACATTGCTTTGTTTTTTTAAAATCGCCGAATCAGTGCAGTTGCGGTGGATTCTCTGGACCTGTCCCTTCGGTACATTAAGTAACCAAGGGGCATAGTGACAGCTAGTTAAATCTATATAGCCGTTTACATCAGTTGGTTTAAAAAAGGTCTTAGTTTTGAGCTGTCCTTCTTCGGCATATATAGTTAGGTCCAGAAAATCCACAGCAACCGCACTGATCGTACTGGTGAAACTGAGGTTCCATTCTTTATTTTCCAAATTGGCAATGAAGGTCTCAAGTAGGTTTTTATCCCCTTCCCATATCAACAGGCAATCATCTATATATCTTTTCCAGGTTTTAAGGGTTCCCCTTTTCCTGGATTTTTTTAGCTCGGGGTCAATGAACTGCTTTTCCCACCTGGTCATAAAAATATTAGCGAAACTGGGGGCGAATTTCGCCCCCATCGCCGTCCCGACCTTCTGTAGGTAAAACTGATCTTTGAACCAGAAGCAGTTGTGTTCCTGTCACGAGGGTATCAAGAGCCACGTCTGACTCCGTTATACCCGGGGTCAGGAAGTCGCAGCGGGTGGCTGCGCGCTCTATATCTAAAGATCACGTTGTTTCTCAGTGATTGTTTTCTGTGTTTGCCTTGCTATCCTTTTTGTCTCTCTCAGGGATCCGTAGCTTCCCTACCTACATTTATTTCGGACTTTGAGGACGTTTTTTCTGAAAAGGGTTGTCAGAAACTACCACCTCATCGTCCTTATGATTGCCCGGTTAACCTGATTCCCGGGGCAAAATTACCCAAGTCCAGGTTGTATAATCTTTCGGGTCCCGAGAGACAAGCCATGAAAGATTATATCTCCGAGAGTCTGGCTAAGGGACACATCAGACCCTCTTCTTCACCCGTGGCTGCAGGGTTTTTCTTTGTTAAAAAAAAAGATGGGGGCCTGCGTCCTTGCTTAGATTTCCGTGAGTTAAACCAGATAACCATCCGTGACCCATACCCTCTTCCTCTCATTCCTGACCTTTTTAATCAGATTGCGGGTGCTAAGTGGTTCTCCAAACTTGATCTTAGGGGGGCCTACAATCTGATTCGTATCAGGGAAGGGGATGAGTGGAAGACAGCTTTTAACACCCCTGAGGGGCATTATGAAAATCTAGTGATGCCTTTCGGTCTGACCAATGCCCCTGCTGTCTTCCAACATTTCGTTAATGATATTTTTAGTCATCTCATCGGCAGGTTTGTAGTCATATACCTAGATGATATCTTAATTTATTCGGCTGATCTGAAAACACATGAGGTGCATGTCAGGCAAGTACTGCAGGTCCTACGGACGAATAAATTATATGCGAAAATTGAAAAATGTGTCTTCGCTGTTCAGGAATTACAGTTCCTGGGATATCTATTATCTGCTTCAGGTTTCCGCATGGATCCTGGGAAGGTCCAGGCAATTTTAGATTGGGATCTTCCTGAGAACCTTAAAGCCCTACAACGGTTTTTGGGTTTCGCTAATTTCTATAGAAAGTTCATTAAAAATTATTCAGTGATCGTTAAACCCCTTACCGACATGACTAGGAAGGGGACGGATTTTTCCAAATGGTCTGACGCCGCTAAAGATGCATTTTCCTCTCTAAAGGAGAGGTTTACCTCGGCACCTGTTCTAATTCAACCTGATGTCTCCCAGCCTTTTATTGTCGAGGTAGATGCGTCAGAGGTGGGAGTGGGAGCTGTATTGTCTCAGGGTCCGTCTCCTGGCAAATGGCGTCCTTGCGCTTTCTTTTCCAAAAAATTATCTTCTGCGGAGAAGAATTATGATATTGGAAATAGGGAACTGTTGGCGATTAAACTGGCGCTTGAAGAGTGGCGTCACTTCTTAGAGGGAGCAATCCACCCCGTCACGGTGATTACGGATAACAAGAACCTTCTGTACCTAGAATCGGCTAAGCGTCTCACCCCTAGACAAGCTAGGTGGTCGCTATTCTTTACCAGATTTAACTTTGTAATCACCTATCGTCCTGGGGCAAAAAATACCAAGGCAGACGCATTATCTCGTAGTTTCCCTGGAGGGTGTAATGTTTGTGATCCGGTACCTATTTTACAAAAAGGAGTGGTTGTCTCTGCTGTACACTCTGTTCTGGAGGGGAAGGTGTTAGAGGCCCAGGGGGACGCCCCGGCCTCTTGCCCCTCAGAGAAATTGTTTGTACCGTTAAACCTGCGTCTTGAATTATTAAAAGAACATCATAATTCGGCACTTGCTGGACACCCGGGTAGTAAAGCAACCTTGGAGCTTTTATCTCGTCGTTTTTGGTGGCCAAGGTTGCGTCAGGATGTAATGGATTTCGTGTCTACTTGTTCTACTTGTGCACGCGCGAAAGTCTCTCATACACGTCCAGCAGGGTCTTTATTGCCACTTTTCATCCCCAATAGGCCATGGACACATCTGTCAATGGATTTCATCACTGACTTACGGTTGTCGGCGGGTAAAACTGTTATCTTGGTAGTAGTAGACAGGTTTAGCAAAATGGTACACTTTATTGCGCTACCCGCACTTCCTAATGCTAAAACTCTCGCTCAGGTGTTTATCAGTGAAATCGTGAAGCTTCACGGGGTCCCTTCCGATGTGGTTTCGGATCGGGGAACCCAGTTTATTTCTAAGTTTTGGAAAGCTTTTTGTTCCCGTTTGGGGGTTCACTTGTCCTTTTCCTCAGCTTTCCATCCTCAGTCGAATGGACAGACTGAGCGTACCAACCAAAATCTAGAAACATATTTAAGATGTTTTGTGTCTGAAAACCAAGAGTTGTGGTCATCATATTTACCGTTAGCTGAGTTTGCCATAAATAATCATTATCAGGAGTCCACTGGCAAGTCACCATTCCTTGGTGCATACGGTTTTCATCCCCAATTTTGTACTTTCAAAGAGGGGGGGTCTTCTGGGGTTCCCGAAGAGGAAAGGTTTTCTTCATCTCTTTCATCGGTATGGCAGAAGGTGCAAGTTAACTTGAAAAAGATGAGTGGTAAATATAAATGCATGGCCGATAAGAAACGGTCGCCAGGTCCGGACCTAGGAGTGAATGACTATGTGTGGTTGTCTACTAGGAATATTAAGTTGAAGGTTCCTTCTTGGAAACTGGGTCCTAGGTTCATTGGTCCCTAGAAAATAGTAGCCGTCATTAACCCTGTGGCTTTTCGCCTGGAGCTACCTCAGACTTTTAAGATCCATAACGTCTTCCATAAATCGTTACTCAAGAAGTATGTTCCACCTCTACAACCATCGCCGCTGCCACCTCCTCCTGTCATTGTGGCTGGTAATCTGGAGTTTCAAATAGCCAGAATTGTTGATTCTCGTCGGGTCCGCCGCTCTCTTCAGTATCTGGTGCATTGGAGGGGTTACGGTCCCGAGGAAAGAATGTGGGTTCCAGCGTCAGAGGTAAACGCCAACAGGTTAATTCAGACTTTCCATGCCTCTCATCCGGAGAGACCTGGTCCTGAGTGTCCGGAGGCCCCTCGTAAAAGGGGGGGTACTGTCATGAGGGTATCAAGAGCCACGTCTGACTCCGTTATACCCGGGGTCAGGAAGTCGCAGCGGGTGGCTGCGCGCTCTATATCTAAAGATCACGTTGTTTCTCAGTGATTGTTTTCTGTGTTTGCCTTGCTATCCTTTTTGTCTCTCTCAGGGATCCGTAGCTTCTCCTCCTCAGCTGTTTCTTGTCTGCCACTCCCTACCTCCTTATATTCTCCCCTCACACTTCTCTAGTTGCCAGTTATAGAGCTTCCTGCCTGGACATCTATACAGACCCACTGGAGTGGTTAATCCTGGTTGTCGTTCCTGAGTGCTACCCTCCGGATCCCTGTTGGGCTTATTGTTGTCTCCTGTTGTCACCCACCTGGGAATATATGTTGAGTCTGTGTTGTCTGTCCTCCCCTTGGTGTTTTCCCTTAGAGTCAGTGGTGCGGACTAGTGTTCCCATCGCCCTGTTCACTACCTAGGGCTCAACTCAGGGAAAGCCAGGGCTTTAGGCACGTGATCGGCGTACGGGTGAGGAACCCGTCTAGGGACGTCAGGGCAGCCAGGTGCCAGCCGCCAGGTGAGTCAGGGGTCACCATCTTCCCTCTCACTTGGGCAGGGCCTTCCTCGTTCCCTCCCTCTGTGTCACGTATGTGATAGCCACGCTGACCGTGATAGTTCCAAACAGAATTCAACACATCGTATTATGAAGTCCGCTTGTGTCCTAGTCATATCCGGGTCATTGTACAGGGTTTCTCTTATTGCTTGCAGTCCTAGTTTTTTCGGGATGATGGTGTATAGGGACGATACGTCGATGGTAGCCATCCACGTATTGTCCCCAATTCCCTGCAATTCCTTTATTACTTCAACCACACTCCCGCTATTTTTCAGATAAGAAGGTGCCATTGGTACATACTTTTGTAGGAAATTATCTATATACTCCGTCAATCTGCTGGTAAGAGAATTGATCCCCGACACTATAGGTCTACCGGGGGGATTTATAATACTCTTATGCATTTTCGGTAGTATATAGATAATTGGGGTCATTGGTTCTTTTATATTTAAATAATCTATCTCTTTTTTGTTCAGGATGCCTTTGTCACCACCATATTTCACCAAAATTTGTAGTTTATTTTTATATTCTAGGAGGGGGTCTTTTTTCAGCATGGCATAGGTCCTATTGTCTCCCAACTGTCTTAGGACCTCTGCTTCATAGTCCTAAATATTCATAACTACTACCCCCCCCCCCCCCTTTATCCGCAGGCTTTATTATTATATCTGGATTTTCCTGTAACGTTTTTAGTGCATCTTTTTCTTTTTTGGTTAGATTGCCCCTTTTCTTTTTTGCATCTATTTTTTCCAATTCATTTAAGATGCTTCTCTTAAAGGCATCTATGCACTCATTATTCCTGTTTTTCGGATAAAATTTTGACTTGTCTTTTAATTTCGTATGTATATATTCTTGTTTCTGTTCTATATTGTTCTGATTATTACCTGACTCCTTTCCTGCGAAAAATTTGGCTATATTCAACTTCCTGATGTACTGATATCTACAAAGGCATCGAATTTATTTAAACTTTTCGATGGCGCGAATTTTAACCCTTTTCTAAGTACCGCTTTTTCGGGTTCTGACAAGGTGTGTCTGCTGAGATTGAATATCCCATCATTCACACCTTGCTTTTTTTGTTCGCGGATTTTGTGTTTTTTCCCCCCCTCTTTTTCCTCTGGGAATTTTATGCGTTTTAAAAAGTTGTTTTAAGAAAGCTGTCTTGTAAGTATGGACAAGTTAGTAAGGCTGATTAGTCAGCCTGCATTTGTGGGAGGGGCGGAGGCTCTTCATATACGAGCCACAGCCTCACTCACAGGCGTGGGTTCTCAGGTGTGCAGCTGCCGCTGGGTGTCATTAGCAAACTAGCTTCTCTGGTGGTAGGAGTCTTTCTTTGCAGCATGGAGCCAGAATAGAGCTTGTTATTTTGCTCTCTGCTACCGTAGCACGCACGCGCCATACTACGTAAGTAGGTTGGGCCGGGGTCGTCTCTCCTGGCTGGTTGGATCCGACTTTGCTAGCGAACAGGAGGCTTCGCGTCAGAATCTGCTACCTCAGGTTTGCTTGTTGGGGCTAAATACTTCTTTTTCTTTTTAACTTTGTTTGTTGGTAATAGGAGTTAGTTCCTATAAATCTTACAAGTTTTACTTTGCTTTGTTTGTCTCATATGAAAAGTTACTTCAGCCGGTTTGCTGTAAAAGAAGAGTTACCCGGGCTGCACGTGACGTCATGTTTGGAGATTGGATGCAGCTGTTATTGTTCAGGCCTCTTGCTGTAGCTGTTCCTTGCCATGTGTCTCCCCCTCCCCCCGCTACCACCATCCTTATAGACTTCATGTATTTCACTGCTCTATGTACTTAAAAACCCTGCCGCACTTTTATGCTCTGCTGTTATCCTGAGCGGCATTTACACTTTTGGCTTTTATTTCATGTCTTTACTGTCCTGCACTTTCCTACTCTTGGTTCGTATTCACTCAGATTGGTCTCACATTCAAGCTGCGTTCACTTGTTGGCTGTTACATCTCATTCTGTCCCCAGCCGACAGCCGGATCCGTATTACATGCCTGTTATTACATGTTGTGTACTCGGCTTACAGCTGCTGCTGTTACTCCATTTTTATTCTCTGGACGCACCACCCTGGTGTTCACACCTTGCTCCACTCACAACCAGAGCTGCGTTCATGCATTGACTGATATACCATGTTTGCTATGCTCACTGTGAGAGCTGTGTTTACACATCCGCTGTCACAACATGTTCATACTAGGCTTTTTTCAGAGCTGCATTCACTTTCACTGTTACATCATGTTTATGCTCTACTCACATTTAGAGCTTCTGTTCTACCAATTTCTTTCTCAGCCACACCCAGAGGTGCATTCACACTACTTTTTTTGCACTCCACCCTCGGCCAGAGTTGCATTCATCCGTCTATCGATATATCAGGTTTACTCTACTCGCACCCAGAGCTGCGTTCACACGTCCTATGCTACTACAGGTTCTTTCCATGTCTGCTGTCACATCAAGTTAATATTCCGTTTACATCCAAAGCTGCGTCCGCATGTCTGCTTTTACATCTTGTCCTATACTCCATTCCCATACTCAGAGCTGCGCCCATACCATGTTTTTTAGGTACCACTCACATCCAAAGCCCCATTTGTTGTTACATCATGTGTTGTACTCTGTTTCCACTCAAAGCTGCATTCTCCTGTTCATTGCTACATCATGGTTTTACTCAATAATCTCACCGGGGCAGTCTGCACCCACCGCTCTGGTACCTCTCTCCTGACAAACATAACTGCGTTCTTTTCAGGCTTACGTTCTTTTCCTCGGTGGTCTGTTACATTCCATAGGCCTACTTTTCTGTTCACCTCAGGGAGAATTTTTATTTATTTATTTTTATTTCTTTTGGTCTTCTTTAATCCTGGTTCATATTCACTCAGACTGGCCTTTTTAAAAAAAAAAAAAAACTTGCTTTCGCTACTGCAGTCCGAGTCGTCCGCCGCTTGTACACCGCCTGTACGCGTCTCCAGGACGGGTAAGCTCCTTCCCTCAGTCCATCCCCTCCACAGGGCTCCTCCGATCAGCGCTCATGTGTTTCCCTGCTTCCGGTCGCGGTGTTGGCGTGCGTTCCAGCGTGGAACGCATGTTGAGAACCACTGCCGGACTTGTGTGTTTTGGATTACAGGTGGTGTCCTGGTTAGTACTGTGTCATTGCTGCCCAAACTTACCGGTGCTCGCTCCTCCCGGTTCCTCTATGCTTCCTACAGCGGCATTTTGCAGATCAGGTTCACACACACTGACATCGCTCTTGATAGTGGCTTGCAGCTAAACCAGCTCCTCTATTCCTTGTTGTGGTTGCTAGGAGCTGGTCATACAGTGCAAAATCCTCACGTTGGAGCGCATGCTGGGCTGTGTGTTACATGAATACGACTCACCTGGGTTGGAAATACACAGCTTCAGCCTAGACACTATGCATAGTCACTGCACGCTGACCATTTGCCTGCCGTCATCTGTACTGATATGTAGTGGTAGCAGGGCCGGTCTGTATGTGTATGTTCATTTATTCATATGCTATGTTTTTTCCTGTTTCCCACTGGATCGCCCAGGCTCGTACCTGCCTCTGTCTCCTGGATCGCCCAGGCTCGTACCTGCCTCTGTCTCCTGGATCGCCCAGGCTCGTACCTGCCTCTGTCTCCTGGATCGCCCAGGCTCGTACCTGCCTCTGTCTCCTGGATCGCCCAGGCTCGTACCTGCCTCTGTCTCCTGGATCGCCCAGGCTCGTACCTGCCTCTGTCTCCTGGATCGCCCAGGCTCGTACCTGCCTCTGTCTCCTGGATCGCCCAGGCTCGTACCTGCCTCTGTCTCCTGGATCGCCCAGGCTCGTACCTGCCTCTGTCTCCTGGATCGCCCAGGCTCGTACCTGCCTCTGTCTCCTGGATCGCCCAGGCTCGTACCTGCCTCTGTCTCCTGGATCGCCCAGGCTCGTACCTGCCTCTGTCTCCTGGATCGCCCAGGCTCGTACCTGCCTCTGTCTCCTGGATCGTCCAGGCTCGTACCTGCCTCTGTCTCCTGGATCGTCCAGGCTCGTACCTGCCTCTGTCTCCTGGATCGTCCAGGCTCGTACCTGCCTCTGTCTCCTGGATCGTCCAGGCTCGTACCTGCCTCTGTCTCCTGGATCGTCCAGGCTCGTACCTGCCTCTGTCTCCTGGATCGTCCAGGCTCGTACCTGCCTCTGTCTCCTGGATCGTCCACGCTCGTACCTGCCTCTGTCTCCTGGATCGTCCAGGCTCGTACCTGCCTCTGTCTCCTGGATCGTCCAGGCTCGTACCTGCCTCTGTCTCCTGGATCGTCCAGGCTCGTACCTGCCTCTGTCTCCTGGATCGTCCAGGCTCGTACCTGCCTCTGTCTCCTGGATCGTCCAGGCTCGTACCTGCCTCTGTCTCCTGGATCGTCCAGGCTCGTACCTGCCTCTGTCTCCTGGATCGTCCAGGCTGTCATCTCCTCAGTCATTCCTCCTTCTGACTCGACTAGATTTTGTTCTCCTGGGAACGGGTGATGCCAGAAGCAGGAAGCAGATCCCGGGGTCCCCTCTCCCAACCTTCAATTCCTGGGTGATGGATTAGAGTCCCTCCTTTCTCACGCCAGGAACCTGGTACAACATTCCCTCTCCTCCAACACGGCCAGGAATTATCAAGCCGGCTATAAAATATACGAAGAATTCTCTGCCCCATGGCTTTGGGGGCCCGATGATGGCTTTGGGGGCCCGATGACTGTTTTCAGTCCTGCTGGGCTGATTGCCTGGTTGGTTGTCCATCTGGGCTGATTTGGCCCGTATGTATCACATACATACCTGCTTCCCTAATTTCCTAATAATCCATGTTGATCGCTCACTTTGTTTTGACCGCAAACTGGTCCGGTTCGCCCTACAACATCATTGTCATGTCTTACGCAGATATTTCGTCTTGGTTTAATTGTTCGTGCTTTCGTTCAGGTCCTGCCAGAGGAGGAACAAGTAGGGTAATTCCCTCTAGCATTTCAGTCTCTGATCGTAGTCGATCATACCTTTCCAACCAGGTCCCCGCGCAAAGTCTTTGCCTTTTTTCCACGACCAGGAATTCATTTTCGCTGGTAGCTTCATTGCAATTGCCTTCCCTCACTCATGGGAGGGCATAGACAGAATCTGGTATATTATGGCTTCGTAGCTTCTTACCGCACTAACCTCAGACTCCCTACAACCATGTTGAATCGGGTTTTGGACAATGTTCAGCATTTCCTCATTGTAGAAGATTCAGATAGTAGGTCGGTCTTCTCGTCTCAAGCGTTAAAACAATTCTCAGGGGCACACACTAGAACAACGCGCGGACTACGGCTAGCAGATGGCTGTTGTCTGGGGAACTATTTAAGGATTATCTTCCTATCTACATAGTTCTTTTTGGCCCTCATTCCTGCATAGTCTAGGCAGTTAGGTTTCGGTCCCACGATCTCCTGAGGCTAGGGCATTGCCAGTACTCCGTAGAACCAAAACTTTACAAGGTTCATTTGGTTTTCATTCATTTCACAACGTATTCCCGGTCCTCCATTCTGCTTTGGGGCAGTATCCGCAATATTGAGCATCATGTCTCTGGCCTTGTCATCCACAAGATGGGTTTTAGGTCTCCTTCTGGCCTTGCCTCATACACCCCAAATTTTTCGCTCTAGATCCCTGACGCCTTGCAGTTGGCTTGGAGATTAGTTTGCACATGCCATTCGAGTTCCTTTTCTACCCTACTTGGCTTGGTTTTTGCCCACTTATAGGCCTACCCACGATCATGGCTTAGGGCACACAACAAGCCATTTAGTCAGGTTAGCTAGGACACGCCTAGCTGGGTTAGGTTGTTCCCGTTGTTTCTCTCCCCAGGGTTCTTCGGTTATCTCTTGGCCGTAGCCATGACCACAAATAAAAAGTTTTATACAAGTATATACGGAGCTTCACTATTGCAGAAGCCATTCTTGTCCACAGAAAATTTTCAGGAGGCTGAAGAAAATATAGATTTGTCTGAGGTATACATCATTTGAGTCCGTGTGGGGATCTAACCAGATTGCATGGAAACGTGGCTGTTCTGATTGAACAAGAACAACTTACCGCGGAGGGATTACATTTACGCCTTGTGTGTTTCGCATTGTGTGAGTACAATCAGTGGAATGCAGGTTACTGTTACATACGGACTCACACTATTATAATTCCATTGGTTGCAGGATATCTACTTGAGGGATATTTGCAGCCCTCAGGCTCTCTTTGTAAACGAGGAAGTAAGAAGAATTAAGAACTTGCATACTGACCTGGACCAGAAGCGTGGTCCGAACCTCATACAGATAATACAAGAGGTGTTCTATAAAAAATTATTATTATATATGCGTGTCCTGTGAAAAAATATGATAATGTCCTGTGTAGAGGTGTCCTGTGAAAAAAGTATTGTTAGAGACCTAATGGCAACTTCTTATGTGGAAACTGTGTCCATACAATGTAACGCTAATGTAGCAATTAGTGTTGAGCGCGAATATTCGAATTGCAAATTTTTATCGCGAATATCGCAACTTCGAGAATTCTCGAAGAATGAGAATATTTGCCTCTATATTCGTTAAAACTAAATTTTGTTTCCTTTTAAGCTAATAAAATAATAGAAATATAATTTATTAGGCCCAATGCATTTAGAACAACTCACATATTATAAATCGCACACAAGCTGTAAGCAAAAGCAGCTAACAGTAGTTTGGATGAGCAAGCTAACCATTACACGAACAGAATTTTTTTTACGAATTTAATGGTAGCGAATTTTCGCATACAATATAAGAAAGAGTTAAAATTATATGAGTAATTGAACGCTTTTTACATGTCAAGTGAATTCTCGGCAGGGTTGCTTGTCATGGAACATAACCTAGCCTTTGCGAAAAAAAAAACTTCTTTACAACATGCGATCCGCACACAAGCTTTAAGCATTAGCAATAAGCATAGTAATACTTGACTGATGAAATGACTCGAAATTTTTCGTAAATAGTGCTATATACGAAAATCAAGAATATAGCACTATATTTGAAAAATACGGCATTTCGTCTTTTAGAATATTCGTAATATTGCTCTAACTCCGTCTTTTAGAATATTACGAATATTCTAAAAGGCGAAGTTAGAGCAGTATTAAGAAATTTCGTAAAATACACATAGATTGTAATTTAGCTAATATACTGCTAAAGTAATTTTTTTTAATAGTGTACATATTTTCCAAAAACAAGTTCAGAAGAGGCAAAAAAAATTATATAAGAAAAAAAAAGGATTATAGCACTATATTAGCTAAATTACAATCTATGTGTATTATACGAAATTTCTTAATATTGCTCTAACTTCGTCTTTTAGAATATTCGTAATATTGATAACTCCGTCTTTTAGAATATTACGAATATTCTAAAAGACGAAGTTAGAGCAGTATTAAGAAATTTCGTAAAATACACATATTAGCCTAGCCATAGTCATAGGAACGTTGCCTTACACACGAAAAAAAATTTGCACGATTAATTTATTCGCATATTATTCGTGAAAAATAAAATAATTCTGAATATTCGATTTCGACGAAAATAATACGAATATTCGAATATTCGCGAAATATCGCGAAATCGAATATGGCACCTCTCGCTCATCACTAGTAGCAATATAGATCAATGCATTTGCTCTGTTGGTATTCTGAGTTTCAACACCACACAGAGTCCGCAATCAGGGTTGGGTAAGGCATATAGGTTGAAATATGAAAGGTGATCGGGTTTTATAACTGGGGCGTCCCCCTATTTGCAAACCCTCTTACCTTGCCTTTTAAAGTGCCTATCCCTTATGTGGTTGCTGCTCCAGTGATAGTTGGGTCCTTCGTATCTCCTGAAATGGCACACAGGATCCGATACTTAAGATTTTCCTGCTTGTTGCTCCCTGGTCTCGGCGTTCCACGTGGTTTCCTCTTTGCGTGTCACCGTCCAGGAAGCACTCTACAAAGTTTCACAAATCATTTATATGCACATCAACACGAATTGTTTTTTGGTTAGGATATCTATTGAAGCATATATTGTAAAAAGCATTATATCCATCTTGCTAGCTATATACTGAGCGAATAAGATAGACCCATATATGTCAATACCAGTGATCTCAGTGCATATTGATTTTAAGTTACATTGTATTTTATATTTTATGTGTGATTTTTAAAATATCAACTATAGACATACCAGCTGGTGAGTGCCTGTTTTTATTTTTCATTTTGATATATAGATTTGTGGGAAAAGATTCAGTAAAACTTAACGTAACATAATTTATCCATTTATATTTATGCTAATTTGGGACGTTGAAGTTAAGGAGGCGGTCCTATCAGTGATTGACAGCTACCTTTGTATTCACAGTCATAGAGGGAAGCCTGTCAATCACTGATAGGACCGCCTCCTTGATCTCAAAGACCAGAATGAGCAGGAATTTTAAATGAATAAATTGCAAATTATACTGAATCTTTTCCCATAAAATTATATATCAATCTGCTCAGCTCCTCCTGCTCTATAACATGCTGCCTGCAGATTGCACTGTGTTTTCATAGTGACAGGTTCCCTTTAACTGTTTGCTAAACTTGAACAACCAGCACTCAGATATGTTCACCAATTTATGGTGACATTTTTTGATCCTGAAGAAAATTGTTATACTAACTCATTAGTTTAAGTCTGACCACGTCACCTAACGCTTGGATAGATATTGCGGTCAGGTGACTGCTAAAGCATTTACTCAGTACACAGTGTGATAGGAGTGCTGATCTTTCTTTATAGCTAATAGGAGCCTCTGATTGGTTTAGATGCTGGGCATGTATCCGGAAGGGTTATATAATCTTGAGCAGCAGTGTTACTTCCCCATAGCCCCATTCCCTGTTAACGCACCGCAAAACATGTTGGGGCTTTGCTTCTTCAGTATTTAAGTGTTCTTAAAGGGCGTTTGTCAGCAGATTTGTACCTACGACCTGTTACATGTGAGGTGGCAGCTGAAGACATCTTTGTTGGTCCCATGTTCATATGTGCCCATATTAGCAAGAAAAAAATAATTGTAATATATGCAAATGAGCCTTTAGGAGCATCAGGGGTGTTGCCATTACTCCTAGAAGCTCTGCTCTCTCTGCAACTGCTGTGCCCTCTGCACTTTGATTAACAGGACCAGGCACTGAAAATGTCATCAAACCTGGCCCTGTCAAAGTGCAGAAGGCGCAGCAGTTGCAGAGAGAGCAGAGCCTCTAGGAGTAACTGCAATGCTTCCGTGGCTCCTAGATGCTCATTTGCATACATTAAAAACACATTTTTCTCAGCAATGCAGGCACATATGAACATGGGACCAACAGAGATGTCTTCAGCTGCCAAGCACACATGCAACAGGCCAGCCATTTCTGCTCTCACATGCGCCGAGGACAACATCCGTTGACGGGGGCACACGTGACCGTTGCTACCAATTACAGGCCGTAACAGTGACCTGCTCCCCCTGCATTACATGTGATGCAAGGGGAGCAAGTCACCCTGTGATTGGCTTTAGCGGTCACGTGTGCCCCCGTCGATGGATGTTGTCCTTTGTACACGTGGGAGCTGAACTACTGGCACGGGAGCCCAAGAGACCGGATCATCCGGAGGGGATCAGGTAAGCATCACCCCCACACTGGGACGGCCAGGTGTGGGCCACTATTTTAGTATTGGAAAACCTCTTTCCTCTAATTTTGTAACTTGAGGGACCACTGTACCTGGTTGGATTTGCAAAATCTCCATACTGTATCATAGCTAGACCGATTTGCCCTTCAGGGTCTCCAGAAAGCTGGGTAACATATTCTGTAGAGTTGTAATAGGGGCTGCTAAATAAAGGCCCTGAATTACCTAAACTGGTATGAGGTACACTGGTCTTGATGGACCCTGTGCTGATGGAGAAGCCATATAATTTGACGAGAGATGCAGGCCTTTGTCATAAATTAAATTCCTCCTCCGGCAGTCCGTGCGACAGACTGAAATCTACCCCAGCTTGTAGCTGCCATAGATTTCAGTTATTTGAGCTAGTTTTTAACATAAATGTGCCGAGGCTAATGGCCCCTCTCACGCACCGCCCTCACCATGCCCACTTTTTGGAAACTGGCAAACACCATTTGCAGCTAGAGTTAGTCTCTACCAATTTTCTTTTTTTTTTTGCCTAAGGTTCATGCACACGACCGTGCCATTTTTTTTGCGGATCCGCAAAAAACTGATGCCGTGCGTGTGGCTTTCTCAATTTGCGGAATGGAACAGGAGGCCCATTATAGAAATGCCTATTCTTGTCTGCAAAACGGACAAGAATAGGACATGCCTCATAATTTTTGCGGGGCCACGGAACAGAGCAACGGATGTGAACAGCACACAGAGTGGTGTCCGCATCTTTTGCGGACCCATTGAAATGAATGGTTCCGTATACGCACCGTATAAGGAATCAAAATACGGCCCGTATACGGAACGCAAAAACGTTCATGTGCATGAGCCCTAAAGCAAGGCATCCGTTTCCCCTAGGCATTTGCCTTTCAGGATCCTGGGAAAGTTGGATTAAAAACCATGTAAAAACCGTAACAGACCGCAGAATACTAAATCTACCAAATTAAGAGGCACATTCATTAAGACCAGCGTTTTAGACGTAGTTATGAAGAGGCGCAGGCCTTCATAGAGATGTGTGAATATCATTCTGTTCTGTCTAGGACTGTGTAACTAGATGATTTTTAAGTACCATAGTTGCTTTAGAGCTCATGCACACAAACGTATTTTCTTTCCGTGTCCGTTCAGTTTTTTTGCGAACCGTATATGGAACCGTTCATTTCAAGGGGTCCGCAAAAAAAAATGTAAGGTACTCCGTTTGCATGTCCTATTATTGTCCGCATTACGGACAAGGATAGTACTGTTCTATTAGGGGCCAGATGTTCCATTCCGCAAAATACGGAATGCACACGGACATCATCCGTATTTTTTGCGTACCGCAAAATACTTACATTTCGTGTGCATAAGTCCTTAAGCTGCTTGTTCCTTATCTGAAGTGCCCTTCACCTCCCCCCTTTGCTAGCCAAGATGTCTGTTTTTGCAACACTGAAAAGAGAAGGAGGGGGGCACGCAGCTACGGGCAGTGCTCGTTCTCTCCTCTGCCTACAGATGTGCCAAGAGTGATGTATGGACTGTAGAAGAATGCTTGAGCCAATTACTTAGTTAGATGATTCACATATATATATCCAGTACCTATAAAAAAAAAAAGTACCTCATTGAGGTGTCATATATGACGTACAGTACAGACCAAAAGTTTGGACACACCTTCTCATTCAAAGAGTTTTCTTTATTTTCATGACTATGAAGGCATCAAAACTATGAATTAACACATGTAGAATTATATACATAACAAACAAGTGTGAAACAACTGAAAATATGTCATATTCTAGGTTCTTCAAAGTAGCCACCTTTTGCTTTGATTACTGCTTTGCACACTCTTGGCATTCTCTTGAGGTAGTCCCCTGAAATGGTCTGCCAACAGTCTTGAAGGGGTTCCCAGAGATGCTTAGCACTTGTTGGCCCTTTTGCCTTCACTCTGCGGTCCAGCTCACCCCAAACCATCTCGATTGGGTTCAGGTCCGGTGACTGTGGAGGCCAGGTCATCTGGCGCAGCACCCCATCACTCTCCTTCATGTTTTCAAATAGCCCTTACTTTCAAAGTTTTCCCAATTTTTCGGCTGACTGACTGACCTTCATTTCTTAAAGTAATGATGGCCACTCGTTTTTCTTTACTTAGCTGCTTTTTTCTTGCCATAATACAAATTCTAACAGTCTATTCAGTAGGACTATCAGCTGTGTATCCACCTGACTTCTCCTCAACGTAACTGATGGTCCCAACCCCATTTATAAGGCAAGAAATCCCACTTATTAAACCTGACAGGGCACACCTGTGAAGTGAAAACTATTTCAGGGGACTACCTCTTGAAGCTCATCAAGAGAATGCCAAGAGTGTGCAAAGCAGTAATCAAAGCAAAAGGTGGCTACTTTGAAGAACCTAGAATATGACATATTTTCATTTGTTTCACACTTGTTTGTTATGTATATTATTCCACATGTGTTAATTCATAGTTTTGATGCCTTCAGTGTGAATCTACAATTTTCATAGTCATGAAAATAAAGAAAACTCTTTGAATGAGAAGGTGTGTCCAAACTTTTGGTCTGTACTGTATGTAGTATTATTGTTAGTGAGAAGCCATTACAAGATGGCGCTAGCATATGGATGTTTACATAAGTTCACATACCAAAGTTTGTAAGACAGTGCATACTGCGCAGAAGCCATGTGTTATCTTATCTTCTTTTCCTTCTTAGCCAATGAAATAATGACATGAGCCTCAGAGGCCCCCCCCCCCCCCCCCCCCCCCCCCGAAGATGTTTAACCCCTTAAGGACTTAGGACGTACGCCCTATTTCCCGAGTCCTTAAGGACGGGGGTTAATCGCAACAGGATATTCGCTGAAATCATTCAGCGGGCATCCTGTCATAAAGCCGGGGGCGATCGCCGGGCATCCTGTCACAAAGCCGGGCATCCTGTCACAAAGCCGGGGCGATCGCCGCAAGCCGCAGGTCAATTCAGACCTGCGGTTTGAGGCTTTTACCTGGTGCGGCGGTGCCATTGGGTCCCCATGGGGCTGTGGGGGGGACCCGATGGCATGGAAGGCAGAGCGATGCCTTCCTGAGGCATCTGCGCTGCCTTCCGGTGAAGAGCCAGTGAGATCCAGCCCCCTGGATCTCACTGGCCCCGGAAGCTGTATGAGTAATACACACAGTATTACTCATACAGCAAATGCATTCCAATACAGAAGTATTGGAATCCATTGTAAAAGGGATTGAAGTCCCAAAGTGGGACAAAAAATAAAGTAAAAAAAAGTTGAAAAAATAAAGTGTTTTTTTTTTAAAAGTTTCAAGTAAAAATAAACAAAAACGTAATTTTCCCCAAATAAAGTTAAAAAAAATTGGTAAAAAAAAGTATACATATTAGGTATCGCCACGTCCGTATCGACCGGCTCTATAAACATATCACATGACTTAACCCTCCAGATGAACACCGTAAAAAGTAAAAAATTTAAACTGTGCTAAATAAAAAAAAAATTGTCACCTTACATCACAAAAAGTACAACAGCAAGCAATCAAAAAGGCGTTTGCCCACCAAAATAGTACCAATCTAACCGTCACCTCATCCCGCAAAAAATGAGCCCCTATCTGAGACAATCGCCCAAAAAATAAAAAAACTATGGCTCAGAATATGGAGACACTAAAACATCATTTTTTTTGTTTCAAAAATGATATTATTGTGTAAAACTTACATAAATAAATAAAAAAGTATACATATTAGGTATCGCCGTGTCCATATTGACGACTCTATAAAAATATCACATGATCTAACCCCTCAGATAAACACCGTAAAAAATAAAAACTGTGCTAAATAAACCATTTTTTGTCACCTTACATCACAAAAAGTCTAATAGCAAGCGATCAAAAACTCATATGCACCCCAAAATAGTGCCAATCAAACCGTCATCTCATCCCGCAAAAAATGAGACCCTACCTAATAAAATCGCCCCCAAAAACTGAAAAAACTATGGCTCTCAGAATATGGAGACACTAAAACATGATTTTTTTTTTGTTTCAAAAATTATATTATTGTGTAAATCTTACATAAATAAAAAAAAAAGTATACATATTAGGTATCGTCGCGTCTGTATCGACCGGCTCTATAAAAATATCACATGACCTAACCCCTCAGATGAACACCATAAAAAATAAAAACTGTGCTAAATAAACAATTTTTTGTCACCTTACATCACAAAAAGTGTAATAGCAAGCGATCAAAAAGTCATATGCACCCCAGAATAGTGCCAATAAAACCGTCATCTCATCCCGCAAAAATCATACCCTACCCAAGGTACGGTAATCGCCCAAAAACTGAAAAATGTATGGCTCTCAGACTATGGAAACACTAAAACATGATTTCTTTTGTTTCAAAAAAGAAATCATTGTGTAAAACTTATATAAATAAAAATAAAGTATACATATTAGGTATCGCCGCATCCGTGACAACCTGATCTATAAAAATATCACATGACCTAACCTGTCAGATGAATGTTGTAAATAACAAAAAATAAAAACGGTGCCAAAACTGCTATTTCTTGTTACCTTGCCTCACAAAAAGTGTAATATAGAGCAACCAAAAATCATATGTACCCTAAACTAGTACCAACAAATATGTCACCCTATCCCGTAGTTTCTAAAATGGGGTCGCTTTTTTGGAGTTTCTACTCTAGGAGTGCATCAGGGGAGCTTCAAATGGGACATGGTGTAAAAAAAACAGTCCAGCAAAATCTGCCTTCCAAAAACCGTATGGCATTCCTTTCCTTCTGCGCCCTGCCGTGTGCCCGTACAGTGGTTTACGACCACATATGGGGTGTTTCTGTAAACTACAGAATCAGGGCCATAAATATTGAGTTTGGTTTGGCTGTTAGCCCTTGCTTTGTAACTGGAAAAAAATTATTAAAATGGAAAATCGGCCAAAAAAGTGAAATTTTGAAATTGTATCTCTATTTTCCATTAATTCTTGTGGAACACCTAAACGGTTAACGACGTTTGTAAAATCAGTTTTGAATACCTTGAGGGGTGTAGTTTCTAGAATGGGGTCATTTTTGGGTGGTTTCTATTATGTAAGCCTCGCAAAGTGACTTCAGACCTGAACTGGTCCCTAAAAATTTGGTTTTTGAAAATTTCAAAAAAATTTCTATATTTGCTTCTAAACTTCTAAGCCTTGTAACATCCCCAAAAAATAAAATATCATTCCCAAAATGATCCAAACATGAAGTAGACATAGGGGGAATGTAAAGTAATAACTATTTTTGGAGGTATTACTATGTTATTATAAAAGTAGAGAAATTGAAACTTGGAAATTTTAAATTTTTTACAGATTTTTTGGTAAATTTGCTATATTTTTTTTATAAATAAAAATGATTTTTTTTTTATTTTACCAGTGTCATGAAGTACAATATGTGACGAAAAAACAATCTCAAAATGGCCTGGATAAGTCAAAGCGTTTTAAAGTTATCAGCACTTAAAGTGACACTGGTCAGATTTGCAAAAAATGGCCAAGTCCTTAAGGTGAAATAGGGCTGAGTCCTTAAGGGGTTAAACTGCCTTACTCAATGTAATTGTAATAAAGAGAGAGACTGTCTTTGACCTGCCTTTGTGTCAGCGTATGTCTCTTCCACGTGTGGATATTAACCCCTTGGGGTACCTTGATTTGGAGCACCAGAGTGTGTCTTAAATGCTTTAATTGAAAGCCGCTTCAACAGCCTTAACATAACTTCTCTCGGATCCTCCGCCACTTCTAAACGTAGAAAATGATTAATTAGACGCACCTGCCGGTCCGTCCCCTTCCCCGCCCTCACCACTCCCCCTTTTTTTTAGACCTGCCATTAGCGGGGAGAAGTTGAAGTTTGAGACGCATAGGACCTTTGCCCGCAATCTGCGCCAGAAATACACCTAATGTAGTCGTATTTCTGTTTAATAACGGACCCCTAAATCCCTCTTGTCACCACTAAATAGTGCCATAACGAGACAGATTTGCCTTTCAGCAAGGTAGGAAAGCTGGGTAACGCTTTCTGTAGTGTCAGTGTCCTGGTACTGTATAGTATACCTCCACATACAGTCAGGTCCATAAATATTGGGACATCGACACAATTCTAATATTTTTGGCTCTATACACCACCACAATGGATTTAAAATGAAACGAACACGATGTGCTTTAAAGGGCTTCTGTCACCCCACTAAAGTCTTTTTTTTTGGAATAGTTAAATTCCTTATACTGCGATATATGAAAATATAATGGTCTTACTTTGCTTCAGCAGTTTCTTATAAAAACGAACTTTTATAATATGTAAATTAGGTCTCTACCAGCAAGTAGGGTGTCTACTTGCTGGTAGCCGCCGCAAAAAACCACCCCCTCGTCGTGTTGATTGACAGGGGCAGCCGCGATCTCCTCCTCCGGCCGGCCCTGTCAGCACTTCAAAAATCGCGCGCCTGTGTTCATTCGCGCAGGCGCTCTGAGAGGGGGAGGCTCGCCTCCTCAGCACTCCCTCAATGCGCCTGCGCCGATGACGTCTTCTCTTTCAGTGATGTCATCGGCGCAGGCGCACTGAGGGAGTTCTGAGGAGGCGAGCCTCCTCATCTCAGCGCGCCTGCGCCGAATCAACACAGGCACGCGATTTTTGAAGTGCTGACAGGGCCGGCCGGAGGAGGAGATCGCGGCTGGCCCTGTCAATCAACACGACGAGGGGGCGGTTTTTTGCGGCGGCTACCAGCAAGTAGACGCCCTACTTGCTGGTAGAGACCTAATTTACATATTATAAAAGTTCGTTTTTATAAGAAACTGCTGAAGCAAAGTAAGTAAGACCATTATATTTTCATATATCGCAGTATAAGGAATTTAACTATTCCAAAAAAAAAATAATGACTTTAGTGGGGTGACAGAAGCCCTTTAACTGCAGACTGTCAGCTTTAATTTGAGGGTATTTACATCCAAATCAGGTGAACGGTGTAGGAATTACAACAGTTTGCATATGTGCCTCTCACTTGTTAAGGGACCAAAAGTAATGAGACATAATACTAATCATAAATCAAACTTTCACTTTTTACTTGGTTGCAAGACCTTTGCAGTCAATTACAGTCTGAAGTCTGGAACGCATAGACATCACCAGACGCTGGGTTTCATCCCTGGTGATGCTCTGCCAGGCCTCTACTGCAAATGTCTTCAGTTCCTGCTTGTTCTTGGGGCATTTTCCCTTCAGTTTTGTCTTCAGCACGTGAAATGCATGCTCAATCAGATTCAGGTCAGGTGATTGACGTGGCCATTGCATAACATTCCACTTCTTTCCCTCAAAAAACTCTGGTTGTTTTTGCAGTATGCTTTGGGTCATTGTCCATCTGCACTGTGAAGCGCCGTCCAATGAGTTCTGAAGCATTTGGCTGAATATGAGCAGATAATATTGCCCGAAACACTTCAGAATTCATCCTGCTGCTTTTGTCAGCAGTCACATCATCAATAAATACAAGAGAACCAGTTCTATTGGCAGCCATACATGCCGACGCCATTACACTTCCACCACCATGCTTCACTGATGAGGTGAAATGCTTAGGATCATGAGCAGTTACTTTCCTTCTCCTTACTCTTCTCTTCCCATCACTCTGGTATAAGTTGATCTTGGTCTCATCTGTCCATAGGATGTTGTTCCAGAACTGTGAAGGCTTATTTAGTGTCACCTGCCGCTCTCTGAAAAGGTCTGGCAGACGTTCTTTTGTACCTCTTACATGATGTTCTTTGTTTTGGTTTCACTTTGTCATCTCCTTTCCTTCTCCCAGCTGTCACCTGACACCTATTCACACTAATTGCCTCCCTTTATATTCCCTCCCATACTGCCTCACTTTGCGGTTTATACTACTTCCTGGATTGAAGTGATCACTGCTGGAGACTTATGTTTCTGCTTGTTCAGATAAGTCTTTTCTTGTATTGTGTTTGCTTGCTGGCTTGATTCTAGGTGACCCTGACTCCCTCCGTATTAAGTGCAGGGAGCCGGTGGTCGTGTCCCCTCACTATTATAGGGTTTTCAGGTGTCACACAGTCTAGGTACGAAGGCATGCAATCGTCTACCTCTGAGACCTTTGTATGAGCTTAGCAGTCAGGGTGAGCTCTTAGGGTTTTCCAGGGGTCACCTTTATGCTCCTTAGTTTGGGATCAAGCCAGTCGGATGTTTATCCATAACTTCCAGCTATCTGCAATATCATCCGTGACATTTAGATGTCGTTTGGCAAACTCTAATCTGGCCTTACTGTTTTTGAGGCTCACCAATGGTTTACATCTTGTGGTGAACCCTCTGTATTCACTCTGGTGAAGTCTTCTCTTGATTGTTGACTTTGATACACATACACCTACCTCCTGGAGAGTGTTCTTGATCTGGCCAACTGTTGTGAAGGGTGTTTTCTTCACCAGGGAAAGAAATTTTTGGACATCCACCACAGTTGCTTTCCGTTCTCTTCCGGGTCTTTAGTTTTTGCTGAGCTCACCGGTGCGTTCCTTCTTTTTAAGAATGTTCCAAACAGTTGTTTTGGCCACGTCTAATGTTTTTGCAATCTCTCTGATGGTTTTTTTTTTTTTTTTTTCAGCCTAATGATGGCTTGCTTCACTGATAGTGACAGCTTTTTGGATCTCATGTTGAGAATTGACAGCAACAGATTCCAAATGCAAATAGCACACTTGAAATTAACTCTGGACCTTTTATCTGCTCATTGTAATTGGGATAATGAGGGAATAACACACACCTGGCCATGGAACAGCTGAGAAGCCAATTGTCCCATTACTTTTGGTCCCTTAACAAGTGGGAGGCACATATGCAAACTGTTGTAATTCCTACACCGTTCACCTGATTTGGATGTAAATACCCTCAAATTAAAGCTGACAGTCTGCGGTTAAAGCACATCTTGTTCGTTTCATTTCAAATCCATTGTGGTGGTGTATAGAGCCAAAAATGTTGGAATTGTGTCGATGTCCCAATATTTATGGACCTGACTGTATATGCGGGAGGTTTTTTTGGAGATTTTCCGTTTCCAGCTCTTCCACAGTGCTCTGGGTGTCTATATTGAAGTGAATGGGCATTAAAAACTATTCTGGATTAAAGGGTATTCTCCACAGGATAAGGCGTACCTATTAGATAGTGGGAGGTCCCTCTGAAAAAAGCAGCTCCATTCATCTCCATGGGACTTCCATAGTACAGTACATTTATGGCACTGGTCACAGAGTATATGGCACCGTAAGGGTATGGCAGATACCGCCAAGGGCAGAAACAGGCAACATTGTAGAACATTCCATTTAAACAAGAGCAGTGACATGGCAGGAGATTTACAGCTTGCTGTTATCCTGGCTCCTCCAGCTGCAGAGCTTTCCAGTGCACTTGCTTCTTGAGTATATTGCCTTCTTTCCTTTCTTAGAAAGAAAGAGATGAAGTTACTGCTCTTTAACGTCAAAAAGACAAATCTGTTATGTATGCTCACTAAAATGAGATTGATAATGCTGAAATGATTTATTGTGCACGCTTGTCCAAAACACACTTCATTGCAGAGGATTTATAAGACAAACCATTTGTGATAATGTTTATTCCAAATCCATGGTCAGGAATATAACACTGTATTGCTGCCTGTCTTCGCGGTTTGATAAAATGATTTTTAGCTCACTACCTGAGAGTGTCACCAATGGGGAATTTGCATGACATTTGTCATTATAGTCCTGACCTTTTCTGTGATTATTTTCTGTATATGTTAATGTATGATATAAGCAATGTCTGTTGGAGTTTAGAGGCGTTGTCCGTGAAATAAACTGTGCTTGCCGCTTAGAGGTCAGGAGAGTAAAATAAGAAAGGGCCAAACTGAACAAATAAAAGAAAAAAAAGCAGTCACACTGTCCAGATTTCTAAACGGCAAGAGGGGTATAACTGAACGGAAGAGGCCTGGGGATCAAGGTATACACATGTTGCAGCACAATATTCTGGTTTCTGGACAGTTTCTGCTTCATGGTTTTTAACGGTGGGTATTTATTAAAGGGGTTGTGCAGTAATATACATTTATACAGACATAATTATGATATCACAATACAATTCATTTACTAATAATAAAGCTGTTTGGCCTCCACCACCCTTTTCTGACCTTCACTATCCAGTGCACACTGATGCGGCTAGACGTTTTGTCTGGAGATCATATGACTTTCTCCCCTTTACCCAGAAGACGAAGCACGCCCGTCTTTTGAAGTTAGGTGAGCACTTGCTATTTTGAGGGTATGCACAGTGCACAGTCGGTAGAAGGGAAGTCGTGCCACATTACGGATGCCCCCGCGGCCCTGCCCCTTAGAGCATGTTTGAGCATGGAGCAAGCGCCTGCTGCACTTCTATCAGTGTGTCTCAAGTGAATTATAAGTCGTCTCAACGGCAGCCAACATCTCTTCCGCTGCAGCTGTAAGGCTACGTCTACACGACGACATATTGTCGCGCGTCAGATAGGGCACAACTACACTGCAACATTTTGTTGCACTAATGTCGCGTGACAATTTTTATAATGGCAGTCTATGGTGTCGCACTGCGACATTTTGCAGTGCGACACCATAGACTGCCATTATAAAAATTGTCGCGCGACATTAGTGCAACAAAATGTTGCGCAACAAATGTAGACGTAGCCTTAGGGTGCCTTCACACCTGGCAGGAAATACTGCCAGAAAATCCGCAGGTGCAGATGTTTCACAAAGTTGGAGATTTTTTATAATGTAAATTATGGTGCAAATTTTGTTACAGATTTCCTGTATGACAATCTCTCCACTCAGTTCAATGGCAAATTGATTCTGCAGTGAAAAAATTTATTGTGGATTTTCCGTAGAGTTTTCCACTGCTGAATCAGGTTCCCATAAAATAGAGAGATTCTCAAATAGAAAATCCGCAACACAATGTTATTTACTCTGCGGAATGTAAATATTGCAGCGAAACACAATGCAGGGATAGACAAATTTTCAGCCCCATAGGATAACATGGGGGAAGTCTTTATGTTGGTGAGGGCACCCTAACATACTGGCCAGCTGAATGAATGAATGAATGATCTGATACAGACTGGTCCTGCCAGAGTAAAATCTGCTCTTTGTGAATGTCTCTCAGCATTTGCTCACAGAGTAGGGTCCCATGCAGGTGATACCCCTCTAAGATATTCTTATTTCAGGTAAAAAAAAACATATGGGAGTGGTTTGTCTTAAAGGTCTTTGGGGGGAGGGGGGGGGGGGGGTTGCGTAAGTTTTGAGTTACATGGAAGACCTACTGAATAAGTCATACTTACATATTCCCCACCACTTTGGTCCTGTACCCTGGCACCTCCTTGGCCATCTTTCAGTCCCTGGCTTCATTAACTCTGACCAGGTATGGACATTCTTATGTGGGAAAGGGTCGGCACTGCTGGAATAGACGCGGTGCACGAGTCAGTGGGAAGACGCCCCAATACTTGCAATAAAGAAGGAAGGACCAGCACTCGCGATGATGATGAATGTTGCGTTTATTCAGTCACATATTAAGGACATATAGTGACGCGTTTCAGCACAACACGTGCTTTCTTCAGACTATACAATAAACTCCTATCACATCTCTTTTATACACAGAGAGAGGGAGGAATAACAAAACAAAAGGAAAATGACATCATACTATGTAGCTCCACCCACCTCAGGGCTGACACAGGTGAAGTAATGAAAGATGCAATAAACCAAAAAAAAAAATTCAATGTGGATACATTGATGAAACAATGGAACAGTTGATAACAATTCAGGAATCAAGTCCGCTGAAAGAGACAAATGAAATGTATATTATTATAATCTAAATTCTTATAATAAGAATAGTCAAGAACTAGGTGAAACTGGAAATATTATACTCGCGGTTGAGCCCCCTTGGATCCACAGTTTGTAACCGGTGGATCCAATAAGCCTCACGCTTTAAAAGCAAACTATTCCTATCGCCGCCTCGGCGAGGTAAAGATACGCTCTCAATCACTTGAAACCGCAACTGCGATATCGCATGACGCTTCTCATGGAAATGATGCGGTAGGGGTAACAACAAATTCTCAGTGCGGATAGTGGACTTATGCTTGCTTAATCTATCTTTAATCCGCATTGAGGTTTCCCCTACATAGACCAGACCGCAGGGACATTTCAAAATATAAATGACATTTTTACTATCACATGTGAACATGCCTTTAATGGGAATTTGTTCTCCAGAATGAGGGTGGGTCAGTGTAGAACCTCTAATGACACTTGAACAGTTGTTACAATTTAAACACGGAAATGTGCCCTGACGCGGAGTAGTCAGTGTGGTTTGTCTGACTATAGGTTTGTTAGTGCCTATGTCTGCTCTAATAATTTTGTCACGGATATTGTCCGCTTTTTTGAAACACATCATTGGAGAATTTTGAAATATCTCCATATGAGGATATGATCTAGACATGATGTGCCAATGCTTATTAATTATACCCCTTATTCTCTGTGTCCAAGGATGATACTTCACTATTAATGGAATGCGTGGTGGTTTGATAATCTTCTGTCCCTGCGGTTGATCTAACTTCTGCTTCTGCTAAGTTTTGAGTTACATGGAAGACCTACTGAATAAGTCATACTTACATATTCCCCACCACTTTGGTCCTGTACCCTGGCACCTCCTTGGCCATCTTTCAGTCCCTGGCTTCATTAACTCTGACCAGGTATGGACATTGTCACCTATGCCGCTGCAGCTAGTAATTGGCTTCAGAGGTGATGTGTCCCCAAGCTGCCACTTGGGAACATGTCACCACTGAATCCAATCATTGGCTGCAGTGGTGCACATTTCCTGCGGTCTTCTAAGGTCACAGAGGAGTCACTGGGTGCCTCAGACACCAGGTGCCACTGCAGCCTCCAAGCCCTCAATAGCACTGAGTATTGGGTACGGCCACACGGTCAGGTCAGCCAAAATGAGAATTACAAAAAGAGGAGACGTCTTATCGTTCCTTTATACTTTCTCTACTTTTATGATTCATTTCTGATTTTGGTTTCCATAACTGCATTAAGAAACCTGACCACGTGGCCATACCCCAATAGTGTATCTCAGTTCATAATGAGATGTGATTTGACACATTTACAGGCAATTTCCAGGGTCCAAACAACACAGTGGAAATGACAGGAGACGCATCATCAGTCTAGAACAGCCGTGAATACTGATATCCCTGTAACTTTGTGTCAAAGTAGCTATAAAAGTGCTTTCTGTGGTCATTTTATATAAAGAGAAATTGTTTAGTAAAAAAGCTAGATAGTGCAATTGATTTAGCACAAGGACAGTGGAGACGGGGTATAGGCACAGATGTAAACCAGCGCTGGACATTGAGGGGCTGATTTGTATTGCATGCAGTTTTCTTCTCATCTCGTGTCTGTGTAATAAAATAAAGGGAGAGGGGTATACAGTTTGTTCTGTCTGGATGAATGTTCCTCTTGTCTATGAGTCATAGAGTATGTATTATTACATCTTCCACCCTGCAGATTTATGCTAAAAAGTATCATAGTGTCTCTGGCAGCTCAAGTGTGACATGAATATAGAGGCCATCATTCTCTCGGCAGGTAATATAAGAGATTTTTTTCCCCCGATAGTGCTGATAGGGCTATATCTCTCTAGTGTCACAGCAGTTTTAGATTCTGATGGCAACATATTGTTTATGGGTCAGTGACTTTGTCTAAAACAGTAGCTTGGAACAGAATAGCAGAGGTTAATTAAGTATGTCTATCAACACGGACAGATATAGATGTCTCCTCTCACAGCAATGCCAGCATCTGCAATGATTCAAGCCGGTGTCTCGCCTGGGCTCTGCTTTTTTCTCCCACAGTACGTGCTTCAGCTTTAGAAGAATCTGCCAGAGTTTGCATATAGCTTTGTCTCCGAGGGTTTTATGCTGTAGGCTAACAACTATGCCACACATTCTAATTCCTATACTGTATGTATCACTATATCCTGTGCTTTATTTCTTTATTATCTGTTATATTTTATTATAGTAAATGCATGTTCTTATTGAGCTTTTTTGATTAAACGACACTGAATATTTCTCCTTGTCATGTTCTCTGCTGTCATGTTAAAAGGGTATGTATGAAAGCAAGTTAGTTTGGCTTTCCTAGAATTCCTGAATGGCAGTGCAAGAGCTGTTATCACAGAGGAACTGTCCAAATATTGTAACAGTAAGGCCCCTTTCACACGGGCGAGTATTCCGCGCGGATGCGATGCGTGAGTTGAACGCATTACACCTGCACTGAATCCTGACCCATTCATTTCTATGGGGCTGTGCACACGAGCGGTGATTTTCACGCATCACTTGTGCGTTGCGTGAAAATAGCAGCATGCTCCTCTTTGTGCGTTTTTAACGTAACGCAGGCCCCATAGAAATGAATGGGGTTGCGTGAAAATCGCAAGCAAGTGCGGATGCGGTGCGATGTTCACGCACGGTTGCTAGGTGACGATCGGGATGGGCACCCGATCATTATTATTTTCCCTTATAACATGGTTATAAGGGAAAATAATAGCATTCTTAATACAGAATGCATAGTAAAATAGGGCTGGAGGGGTTAAAAAAAATCTAATTAAACTCACCTTAAACCACTTGCTCGCGCAGCCGGCATCTCTTCTGTCTTCTTTTTTGCTGTGTGCAGGAAAAGGACCTGTGGTGACGTCACTCCGGTCATCACATGGTCCGTCACATGATCTTTTACCATGGTGATGGATCATGTGATGACCGGAGTGATGTCACCACAGGTCCTTTTCCTGCACACAGCAAAAAAGAAGACAGAAGAGATGCCGGGCTGCGCGTGCAAGTGGATTAAGGTGAGTTTAATTATAATTATTTATTTTTTTTAACCCCTCCAGCCCTATTTTACTATGCATTCTGTATTAAGAATGCTATTATTTTCCCTTATAACCATGTTATAAGGGAAAATAATACAATCTACAGAACACCGATCCCAAGCCCGAACTTCTGTGAAGAAGTTCGAGTTTGGGTACCAAACATGCAGATTTTTCTCACGCGCGTGCAAAACGCATTACAATGTTTTGCACTCGCGCGGAAAAATCGTGCATGTTCCCGCAACGCACCCGCACCTTTTCCCGCAACGCCCGTGTGAAAGAGGCCTAAGGCTACATTCACAAGACGGATAAACTGTCCGTTTTTGGCCTCATGCACACGACCGTTGTGTGTTTTGCGGTCCGCAAATCGTGGATCCGCAAAACACGGATGGCGTCCGTGTGCGTTCCGCACGGACAGCCTTTAATATAACTGACTATTCTTGTCCGCAAAGCACAGACAAGAATAGGACAGGTTATATTTTTTTTTGTGAACCACGGAACGGAGCAATGGATGCAGACAGCACACGGAGTGCTGTCCGCATCTTTAGCGGCCCCATTGAAGTGAATGGGTCCGCATCCGAGCCGCCAAAACTGCGGACCAAAACAACGACTGTGTGCATGAGGCTTGACTGCAAGTTGAATAGGTCCGGCCCGCTGCACGGATGTTGCCCGTGCATTGGAGACCGCATTGGAGACCCTTAGGGTCCATTCACACGGCTGTGGTGTATTGCGGACCCGCAATACACCCGGCCGGCACCCCCATAGAACTGCCTATTCTTGTCCGCAATTGCGGACAAGAATAGGACATGTTCTATTTTTTTCCGGAGCTGCGGACCGGAAGATCAGGGCCGCGCTCCGGAAATGCGGATACGGAGAGCACACTGCCCCATTGAGAATGAATGGGTCCGCACCCGTTCCGGATATTACGGAACGGATGCGGACCCATTCCACGGACGTGTGAATGGAGCCTTAGGCCTCATTCACATTTCCGTTCTTCACTGACTTGTGCCTTCCATATTTTCCATACAGACTGTGGGTCAGTGAAAAAAATCATAGAGACATGCACTACTTTGGTCCGTGATATGGACCAAACACATCCATTGAATGGGTCTATCTATGGGTCCATGAAAATCACAGACAAAACAAGGGCGGCATCTGTGTTTGGACCGTTTTTCACTGACCACTGATTTTAGAGAAACATGGCTGCCATAGTTGTCCTTGAATGGCACACCAGAAAGTTAAGGTGTTGTTCTGATGGCTACAGATTTATATTGTCTGTTTGGTGTAATTTTGGTTCTTGCTTACTATCAGCTTAGTGTTCTGTTTTTTTTTTTTTTCATAGATGAAAAGCAATGATACCCGTCTTTCAGGACACAACACCGGCTCCCAGTACAGAATGCATTCTTACTACCCATCATACATAGGGCAAAGCATGGCCACACCTGCTTGTGTCCAACCCATCTTCACCTTGGAGGAAAACCTATCTTACGCTGAGGTCAAAGCAAGTGGTAAGTTACATAAAAATGATGACTATGTACAGAATTCACATTTACTAGTGTGAGTTTGCACTTTTTTTGCAGAAATTAAAGGGGTTGTCCAAGACAAAAAAAAAATGGCTGCTTTCTTCCAAAAAACATCTCCACCCCTCTCCACAGTTTGTGTGTGGTATTACAGCTTAGTCTCCTTCACTTCAAGGGAGGTGAGCTACAATCCATGGACTGGTGTGGGACTTTTTTGGGGGGAATCCAGCAGCCATCTTTTTCTAGTTCTGCACAACGCATTTAAGTGCACAGTTATTATCCTTTCTTCATGATTAAATAGTCTGTAAATTACTTTTTCCTTGTTGAGACAGCAATACTTTTCTGAAAACCCCAAATTCAGGTTTCTCCTAGCCTTCTCTCTTCTCTGCGTGCTGCTACTCCCTTATAAGTGCTGGAAAGTGGCAGGTGGCCCTGTTTAGCCTTCTCTTTATGTTTGATATGGGCACAGTGGGGGTCATTTATGAACATTTTTATGCCAGTTTTTGGCATAAAAAAGTTTCAAGACCCCTTTTTGCGACTTGTTAAACGCCATTGCATTAGTATTTTTTTGCACAGACATTTTTACGCCATCCTCACCACTTGGGAGTGGCGGGTGCCAGGACTTCAGCACTAGAAAATTTACATTTGAAAACGTAAAAGAGTAATAAACACTCCAGTCAGGGGCCGGAGTCGTTTTTACTCCAGTCGTGTGGACTGCCAGCGGTGCGCCTGATTTATGACGAAGTGCCCGCCTCATCATAAATTAGGTGAATCCTTTTGACAACGCAGGGGGGAAACAAAGACCGGAGAAAAAAGCCGTTCTTTGTAAATGACCCCCAGTGTCTGCATTGTATGATCTGAACCACCTCAATTGCAGTAATGTGGTTGCTGTAAATCTAGTTAGCAGATGAAATTTACTTAGACGTTCAATGCAATCAGTTATAACATATGAATTGTGTACATTTGGATTTCTTTTGTTTTCATGATTAACCCCATAAAGGCCAAGGCAATTTTGTTGTGACGTTTTAGCTTTTTCCTCACTACCTTTTTTTTTGTCAGCATAGTCATATAATGACTTGTTTTTTACAGGACAAGTTGTATTTTAAGTGGTACCTTTTATAGTGTTCCTTCTAATGTATTTAAATACTATAAAATAAATTACTTATTATGTGGAATGGAGAAAAAAAAAAAACAATTTCAGCATTTATTTTTTTTTGGGGGGGGGGGGGGGGGTTTATGGCATTAACCGTGTGGTAAAAATGATTTCAGTTGTATTCTGCTGGTCAATACAATTACAGCAATACCAATTGTATATGTTTTTTTGTTTTGTTAAAAAAAAAAAAATGCTTATGTCCATATTCTGACACTCATAACTTTTATTTTCTGTCAACATGGCTCTTTGAAGGCTTACTTATTGTCAGGCAAGTTGTATTTTCTATTGGTGCCATTTTAGGGTACCTATGACTTTTTTTTATATTTCTTTGGGGAGGCGAGTTGACAAAAAAATTTAATTCTGGCATTGGAAATTATTTTTTACGATGTTTACCACGTAGGATAAATGTGTGTATTGTGGTGATGCCGACATACTGGCAGGGTGTAATAGGAGCATTAGTATGGCAGGCCTCTACTAAGCCTCAGGCACCCTGAAATTGCGTTCGGGGGAGGGGGGTGGAGGATTTTGATCAGGGGACAGAGGGAACCACCATTGACTGCAGCAGGCGGGTGTCACCTGTATAACACAGCCAGAACTGAGCCCACTCCTACTCTCCTTCGTGAACTGTGACATACAGTTACAACATTGGTCGTTAAGGGCCTAAAGATGTTTCTGTGACTTGAGCTGATATTGATAACCCTTGATTGCAATATACAGAGAGAACGTTAATACAAGGCACTTAGTAACATGTTGTGATTGACTATATTGCCTCCTTTGCTGGCTTGATCCATTTTTCCATCATATTATACACTTCTTGTTTCCATAGTTATGACCATCCTGCAATCCAGCATCGGTGACCGTGCTTGCACACTATAGGAAAAAGCACCAGCCTATGCATGCTACTACAGTTCCGGCCGCCAGAGAGGCCAACGCTTTTTCCTATAGTGTGCAAGCATAACCACCGATGATGGTGGTTGTAACCTCTAAATGCGAGCAGTATATAATGTGATGGAAACATAAATGAAGCCAGCAAAGGAAGCAATATGGATAATAACAATATATTAGTAAGTGTCTTGTATTTAACTTTCTCTACATGATAAATGCCACTTACTGAAGTGAGACAACCCCTCTAATAATAATATTTTTTTATATAGCGCCACCATATTCCGCAACGCTCTACAAATTCAGAGGGTTTGTGTACAAAGCAAAATACATAACAACGTAACTGGCTAATATACAACACTGGGAGTGAGGACCCTGCTCGCAAGAGCTTACAATCTATGAGAAAAAGGGGGTGACACAAAAGGTAGTTCATTGTGATCTGTAGTAGTCAAGCCATTTTTGTACTGAAAGCAGTGGTGTAGGCCGATCTACTTCGGGTGTGGAACTGTTTGAAGATCGAGTTCAGGCCTGAGGAGTTGGGAGGGTGGGGGAGGGCTTACTCGGGAACAGTCAGTTTAGGAGGCTTGATCAGGCCTCATGCACGCGGCCGTTCCGTACATTGGGGACCACCATTTATATGTACCCCCAAATAATGGCAAAAAATTATATTTCTCCTGCATAACGCCAAGGTCTCAAACAATATCAATAAAAAAATAATAATTATGGCTGCTGCAAAGAAGCAAAAATGAAAGATTTTGCTGTTCATTAAAGAGGGCCGGTAACCACAAAATGCAGTGCAATCGCAGGTAGCAGGTTATAGAGCAGGAGGAGATGAGCAGATTGATATATAGTTATATGGTAAAAGATTCAGTAAAAGATGTAGGGTCATTTATTAAGACCAGGGTTTTAGAAACCGGTCTTAATATCCCCTATAGCTGGCGGTGGATCCGCCAGAGTTAGGCCTCTGACACACGAACGTTGTGCATCCGCGATTTGCAATGTCCGTGCGGCGGCCGGGACGGATCGAGACCCATTCAACTTGAATGGGTCCGTGATCCGTCCGCACCGCAAAAAAATAGAACACGGCAGGTGCCCGCATATTAGCGGGCTGCAATACTGCCAGGTAACGGCTGTGTGCATGAGGCCTATAAGCCTGCCTGAAAAGATGTGTTTTTAAGTCATGTTTGAAGGTAGGGAAGTTGTGAATTGACCTGATATTCCAGGGCAGAGCATTCCAGACAGTATGCAACTCGAGAAAAGTCTTGAAGACTTGAGTGAGAGGTCCGAATGATGGTGTTTTTTTTTTTTTTTCTATCTTAGGTCACTAACGGAATGGAGAGCACAAGTAGGGTGGAGGATGGAAATGAGGGAGGAGATGTATGGAGGTGTAGCACTCTGAGCTTTGTGGGTGAGGGTGAGAAGTTTGAACTGTATTCTGTGGTGGATGGGCAACTAGTGAAGTGACTGGCAGAGGGTAGTAGCATCAGTATAGCGGGTGGATAGATGAGCCTGGCCGCAGCATTTGGTGTGCTCGGTCCGGGACAGACTGAAGGGGGGAAAGTTTAGTGAGAGGGAGACCAGTTAGTATTAAGTTACAGTAGTCAAGACGAGAAATATATTTGTTTTAGCAAGTACTTGAATTCCCTAAAAAATTTAAATTTTATTTTGTATGAATGTATGAAAAGACTGACAACTGGGCAAAACCATTTCCTTTGTCAACCGGCTTTTTCCCTACATAGTTTGGCAGTGTTAGCACAGACAATGTCAGACTGCATAAGACCATATCCATTGATAGCGGGACAAGTGAGACAACCCCTTTAACACCTTAACGCAAAATTCTGTACATGTATGTAGGGCTGCAGTAATTGAGTATGCTATGTATTATTTTTTACGATTAATCGAGTAATCTAATAAGAAAAAATGAATTAATAGACTGTTTTCCTTTATAAAAACTCATCAGACCCCCTGCCATCAATCCCCAACACCCTTCGTTCCCTCCTGTGCGATCAGCCCAAGTGCATCAGTTCCCCCAGTGCCATCAGCTCCACTATCCCCCAGTGCCATCAGCTCTCCCCACCCCAGTGCCTTCAGCTCTCCCCCACCCTAGTGCCTTCAGCTCCACTCCCCCAGTGCCATCAGCACCTTCATGCCATCCATTGCCATGTCCCCCACTCCCCCAGTGCCACCAGATCAGCCCCTCAATGTCCCCCAGTGCCATCAGATCAGCCCCTTCATGTCCCCCACTCCCCCAGTGCCATTAGATCAGCCTCTTCATTTCCCCCAGTGCCATCAGATCAGCCCCTCCATGTCCCCCAGTGCCATCAGATCAGCCCCTCCATGTCCCCCACTCCCCCAGTGCCATCAGATCAGCCCCTCCATGTCTCCCCCAGTGCCATCAGATCATCCCCTCCATGTCCCCCAGTGCCATCAGATCAGCCCCTCCATGTCCCCCACCCCCCCCAGTGCCATTAGATCAGCCCCTTCATGTCCCCAGTGCCATCAGATCAGCCCCTCCATGTCCCCCAGTGCCATCAGATCAGCCCCTCCATGTCCCCCACTCCCCCAGTGCCATCAGATCATCCCCTCCATGTCCCCCAGTGCCATCAGATCAGCCCCTCCATGTCCCCCAGTGCCATCAGATCAGCCCCTCCATGTCCCTCAGTGCCATCAGATCAGCCCCTCCATGTCCCCCACTCCCCCAGTGCCATCAGATCAGCCCCTTCATGTCTCCCCCAGTGCCATCAGATCATTCCCTCCATGTCCCCCAGTGCCATCAGATCATTCCCTCCATGTCCCCCAGTGCCATCAGATCAGCCCCTCCATGTCCGCCACCCCCCCAGTGCCATTAGATCAGCCCCTTCATGTCCCCAGTGCCATCAGATCAGCCCCTCCATGTCCCCCAGTGCCATCAGATCAGCCCCTCCATGTCCCCCACTCCCCCAGTGCCATCAGATCATCCCCTCCATGTCCCCCAGTGCCATCAGATCAGCCCCTCCATGTCCCCCAGTGCCATCAGATCAGCCCCTCCATGTCCCCACTCCCCCAGTGCCATCAGATCAGCCCCTACATGTCCCCTACTCCCCCAGTGCCATCAGTCAGCCCCTCCATGTCCCCCACTCCCATCTGCCCTTCCATGCCATCCATTGCCGGTGTAACGTTACATTACCCTACTTCGTGAGATTTCCCTACCTCCTTACTTCCGGTCGCACCGCTAATGACGTGAGGAGGCGTTCCTGAGTTTTGACGATCTGCGCATGCCCAAACGGACAGTTTAGGGAAAAATCTCACAGCGGAGTTTAGCTGCAGTGTCCCACTGCGCATGCGCCGGAGAGCCTCAGTAGGGAAATATTACGGCCCAGTGCGCAAGCGTGGCTAACTCCAGAACATCCATCCGATCTCCACGCCTGCGCAGTGTGGGGGTAGGGAGATCTCATGGCCATATTTTCTGTTAAATAAATATTTATTTAACAGAAAATATGGTCATGAGATCTCCCTAGGCAAAGTGTGGATACATTTATAGATAAATAATTATGGATTTATAAATATATATATATTTAACAGGCAAGAAAAATTCCACGGCACCTCCAAAGCGTAAAATAGTAACAAACTTTATTCACCAGACCCGCGACGTTTCGATCCGCTTCCTGGGATCTTTCTCAAGCAGTGACAACATTTGGTAGTGCAATGTGCATATATATACAGCTTCACATCATTAATCAATAAAAAGTGTTGATTACATCAATCACGAAACATATGTCAAAATATCAGCCAAGAGGCAAAATATGTCCACATATATCATAACTATATAGCATAATGTTTACATACAATATAACATCGTGCTATGGGCAATATTGCCGAATAATATGACTAAGGCCTCTTTCACACTTGCGTTGTTGGGATCCGGCATGCACTTCCGTTGCCGGAGGTGCCCGCCGGATCCGGAAAAACGCAAGTGTACTGAAAGCATTTGAAGACGGAACCGTCTTCCAAATGCTTTCAGTGTTACTATGGCACCCAGGACGCTATTAAAGTCCTGGTTGCCATAGTAGGAGCGGGGCAGCGGTATACTTACAGTCCGTGCGGCTCCCGGGGCGCTCCAGAATGACGTCAGAGCGACCCATGCGCATGGATGACGTGATCCATGCGATCACGTGATCCATGCGCTTGGGGCGCCCTGACGTCACTCTGGAGCGCCCGGGGAGCCGCACGGACGGTAAGTATACTGCTCCCCCGCTCCCCGCTACACTTTACCATGGCTGCCAGGACTTTAGCGTCCCGGCAGCCATGGTAACCATTCAGAAAAAGCTAAATGTCTGCTCCGGCAATGCGCCGAAACGACGTTTAGCTTAAGGCCAGATCCGGATCAATGCCTTCCAATGGGCATTAATTCCGGATCCGGCCTTGCGGCAAGTGTTCCAGATTTTTGGCCGGAGCAAAAAGCGCAGCATGCTGCGGTATTTTCTCCGGCCAAAAAACGTTCCGTTCCGGAACTGAAGACATCCTGATGCATCCTGAACGGATTTCTCTCCATTCACAATGCATTAGGATAATCCTGATCAGGATTCTTCCGGCATAGAGCCCCGACGACGGAACTCTATGCCGGAAGACAATAACGCAGGTGTGAAAGAGCCCTTACATAAATTCATATAAGTGTAAATAATCACCCTGATTATAAACTCAAACAACTGTGAGTAACTTCATAATTACACATTTAGTACAGGTGTACCTTAAAAACAAACAAGATGAGGAAGGTCCTAGAGCGGGCGATGGAAGTGGTCCACATGGATCTCGGCGTGCAGGTCAGTCTACTGCGCATGTCACAGGACCTTTTTGAAACTTTCCGATCACATAATCGTGTATCCGGTCATGTGATCGGGACTCCCATATCAATTCTCCAAATTCGCGGCTATCTGGATAAACCGACGTCATGCGTTCCACAGTCTCGTGGAACGCACGCGTCTACGTACGCATTCACGTTAGTAGCTAGATGATATGGCGTCATGCGCTTCACAAACTTGTGGGACGCACGCATCAACATGAGGATCTAGTGTCCAATCACATGGGGCACCATCGCCAGCGCACACACCATGACTCCTAGTCTCATCAGCACCCAGTAGAATGTATAACTTCCTGCGGAGTAGGCAATAATGTACATCGGGGTCAACCATAAGAGTGAGGGGTACACGGCGATGTTACAAAAAGTAATATTATCCCAAAATGCATATGGGAATTGTAGGTATACACTCACCTAAAGAATTTTTAGGAACACCATACTAATACGGTGTTGGACCCCCTTTTGCCTTCAGAGCTGCCTTAATTCTACGTGGCATTGATTCAACAAGGTGCTGATAGCATTCTTTAGAAATGTTGGCCCATATTGATAGGATAGCATCTTGCAGTTGATAGAGATTTGAGGGATGCACATCCAGGGCACAAAGCTCCCGTTCCACCTCATCCCAAAGATGCTCTATTGGGTTGAGATCTGGTGACTGTGGGGGCCATTTTAGAACAGTGAACTCATTGTCATGTTCAAGAAACCAATTTGAAATGATTCAAGCTTTGTGACATGGTGCATTATCCTGCTGGAAGTAGCCATCAGAGGATGGATACATGTTCTCATTCTGTTTACGCCAAATTCGGACTCTACCATTTGAATGTCTCAACAGAAATCGAGACTCATCAGAACAGGCAACATTTTTCCAGTCTTCAACAGTCCAATTCTGGTGAGCTCGTGCAAATTGTAGCCTCTTTTTCCTATTTGTAGTGGAGATGAGTGGTACCCGGTGGGGTCTTCTGCTGTTGTAGCCCATCCGCCTCAAGGTTGTGCGTGTTGTGGCTTCACAAATACTTTGCTGCATACCTCGGTTGTAACGAGTGGTTATTTCAGTCAACGTTGCTCTTCTATCAGCTTGAATCAGTCGGCCCATTCTCCTCTGACCTCTAGCATCCACAAGGCATTTTTGCCCACAGGACTGCCGCATACTGGATGTTTTTCCCTTTTCACACCATTCTTTGTAAACCCTAGAAATGGTTGTGCGTGAAAATCCCAGTAACTGAGCAGATTGTGAAATACTCAGACCGGCCCGTCTGGCACCAACAACCATGCCACGCTCAAAATTGCTTAAATCACCTTTCTTTCCCATTCTGACATTCAGTTTGGAGTTCAGGAGATTGTCTTGACCAGGACCACACCCCTAAATGCATTGAACCAACTGCCATGTGATTGGTTGACTAGATAATTGCATTAATGAGAAATAGAACAGGTGTTCCTAATAATTCTTTAGGTGAGTGTATATCGTTAGCGGAAGTACCGCATCTCAACTTACCATGTAGATCTGTTGGGAGTCTGAATCAGAAGATGTCAGAGTCCCTCCAGAATACATGATTGTTAATTGTACCCTTAGTCTTACGAGGAGTCCAACAAGTGTGTCGCGTGTTGGTTACATACGACCCCAAGTCGGAACACCACCTCTGTCAGGGGGCCACCATTCCTGGAAGTCCAACCTGATCAGTGGAGGTAACATCCTCTAGAATCTAGATTACGGGGACAGTATCTAAAGTATACAAATAAAATAAATTGTATCGCCAACCCATCAACTCAAGATCGATCCCCGATGTCATACAACCCAAACTCCAGCAGCAGTCATATCATTCATGTAGACCCACATAACACTTGAGTGCCCGACGGGAGCCACCGTGTTGCCACAGGCAATGACTCCCATGTAAGTGGTGTGTATATACGTAAAAGGCCATTACCATAGCTCACAAGGGGAAAATATAAAAAAAAAAAATGTAGACATTATTGATAATGAACAAGAAACACTTGAATATACTGCTGGTGGTTACAGATGTACATTATTCATATTAAAGTTCCAGCACCATATCAATCCAGTTGACCCACATTCCATCGCTCACTCTTCACAAAAGGGGCAATTCCTCATCACCTATCTGCAAAAGATGAAAACAAATATTAAAGGGTTTCTACCACCTCGTTTGGACATATTTAGCTGTCAGACACTAGCGATCCGCTAGTGTCTGCTCTACCAAACAATGCTATTATAATAGCTTTTTGTGCAGCCGTTTCCATAAAAAACGAACTTTTATCGATATGCTAATGAGCCTCTAGGTGCTATGCGGGCGTCTTTTCAGCACCTAGAGGCTCGGTCTACCTTCACAAAATGCCGCCCAGCGCGTCCCTCTAGCCCGCCCATCTCCTCTGGAATGCGATCCTCCCTCTGAGTCAGCGGACGAATTCTCGCGCATGCGCCGTGCGCGTCTGTCTTCGGCGCAGGCGCAGTTAATGTCTGACCGTTTTCTGCACAGACATCTCCACTGCGCCTGCGCCGATGACGTCATAGTGCTCCGAGAAACAGGCGCAGTGGAGATGTCTGTGCAGAAAGCGGTCAGACATTAACTGCGCCGAAGACAGACGCGCACGGCGCATGCACGAGAATTCGTCCGCTGACTCAGAGGGAGGATCGCATTCCAGAGGAGATGGGCGGGCTGGAGGGACGCGCTGGGCGGCATTTTGTGAAGGTAGACCGAGCCTCTAGGTGCTGAAAAGACGCCCGCATAGCACCTAGAGGCTCATTAGCATATCGATAAAAGTTCATTTTTTATGGAAACGGCTGCACAAAAAACTATTATAATAGCATTGTTTGGTAGAGCAGACACTAGCGGAACGCTAGTGTCTGACAGCTAAATATGTCCAAACGAGGTGGTAGAAACCCTTTAAAATCACCCTGTTGTTCAACAAGGGGCACAAACCAAAGCTCCCAAAAACAATAAACACAGCAAAATCAAAACAATGCCTATTCAGGATAATAGCCAAGGCTTATAGTCTACATTAAGTCCCAGAGGTCTCAATGTGTTTAATTTCAAGATCCAACGAATCTCACATTTTTTTTTTTTGTATTGTGTGTCTGTTGCCACCTCTCCTGGGAATGGGGATATGATCTATTAATATACACTTCAAATCCCCTTCTTTATGGCCCACATCAGTGAAGTGTTTAGGAACTGGGAGATCCATGCGTTTTTTCCTGATCGTATATCTATGTTGGTTTATTCTGGTTTTAAAGTCCAGAGAAGTCTCGCCAACATATAGCAACTGGCATGGACACCATAATATGTCAACAACGAATGTGGATTCACATGTCAGAAAATGTTTAATATGATATTTTTTATGTGTCACAGGATGTAGGAAGAAACTGCCTTTCTGCATGTATCGACAGTTTACGCAGTTTAAACAGGGAAAACTTCCCAATTTAGGGTAGCGTAAAAACGTCTGACCAGATACCTTTTGTGGACCAATATCAGTATGTATCAGTTTGTCCTTTAGGTTTTTTGCTTGTTTATATGACATGAGGGGAGGAAGTTGGAACTCTTCAATCTCCCCATGTCCACTTCTCAAAATTGACCAGTGTCGCGATATAATCTGTCGGATGCATGTACTATCTTCCGTGTAGACAGTAACTAATGGGATTCTATTTGTATGTTTCTTAGTTCCACTTTTCTTTTTGAGAAGTTCAGTACGTGGTCTACTCTGTATAGTACTTAGATGTTCATCTAGTAGTAGTGGAGGAAAACCCCTGTCCCTAAAGGACTGTGACATGTGATTCAATGTGCCTGATAACTCATCATCATTGCTCACTATGCGTTTTGCTCGTAGAAATTGGCTTAAGGGCAATGATTTAATCATTGCTCTTGGATGTGCACTATTGTAACATAATAATGTGTTCCGATCTGTTGGTTTACAGTAAAGTTTCGTAGAAAGTGAATGGTCTGTCACTGTGATAAGGGTATCTAGAAAATGTATCTGTTCCCTAGAGTGTTCTAAAGTAAACTTGATATCCATGTCAATGGTATTTAAAAAATGAAAAAAGTCAAGGAGTTGATCCTCAGATCCAGTCCAAATAAGGAAAATATCATCTATGTATCGCCACCACTTCAGAACATGGCGGAAGTGGGGCGATACATAGATGTATGTCTCCTCAAGGAAGGAGACCGCCATGTTGGCATAAGTGGGGGCCACATTGGACCCCATGGCGGTCCCCTTCCTCTGGAGATAAAAGTGATCCCCAAAACGTAAGTAATTGCATGTCAGAACCGTATGTAGAAGTTGTAGAATAAAGTCCTGACATCCGGCCGAAAAAGTGGAATTTTTCAGGGCCTCAGTCACCACCTCTATCCCAAAACTATGTCTAATTGAGGTATACAGACTAGTTATATCAAGGGATGCTAGAATTACATCAGAGGGTAGTATGGTATCTGTCAGTTTGTTAAGGAAATCCGATATTGCATACTGTCGCAACACCCTATCTAAAAAGATAGATATGTTGCACAGTAAGGATCCCCTCCCCGAGACAATCAGTCTCCCTGGGGGGGTATTCAGATTCCTGTGAATCTTTGGCAACAGGTAAAGAAAAGGTGTCATAGGATGTGTAACTGAAAGAAAATACTTTAGCTTGCTATCAATGAAGCCAGCTATTGTGGCCTCATGCAGCAAACTTTGGATCTTTCTCTCTATATCCCATCTGGGATCAGTGTGTAACCTCTGATAAACTTTCTCATCTTCTAGTTGCCTATGTGCTTCAGCTTTGTACTGATGAGTGTCCATGACCACAATCGCACCACCCTTATCGGCAGGTTTGATGGTGAGACTGCGGTCATAGACCAACTCATCAATAGCACGCCATTCCAATTGTGTCATATTGGGATGTGTAAATCCTTTTTTGTCATTAGATTTCAAAACATTCACATCTTTCATAACTGCATCAATAAACAATTCGATAGCAGGAGATGATACAGGTGGCATAAATTCACTCTTGTAAAATAGATCATAATCACTCAATCTCAATTCGGTGGTAGTACATGTATTGCTAATAGACGGATGAGAAGTGAACCAGGTTTTGAGCTTTAGCTTTAGATCTCCCTAGGCAAAGTGTGGATAAATTTATAGATAAATAATTATGGATTTATAAATATATATATATATTTAACAGAAAATATGGCCATGAAATCTCCCTACCCGCACACTGCGCAGGCGCGGAGATCGGATGGATCTTCTGGAGTTAGCCGGGCTTGCGCACTGGGCCGTAATATTTCCCTACTGAGGCTCTCCGGCGCATGCGCAGTGTCCCGTTGTGCAGCTAAACTCTGCTGTGAGATTTTCCCTAAACTGTCAGTTTGCCCATGCGCAGATCGTCAAAACTCAGGAACGCCTCCTCACGTCATTAGCGGTGTAGGGAAATCTCACGAAGTAGGGTAATGTAACGTTACACCGGCTGTCCCCCTTCAGTGCCATGTTCCCCAGGAAAACTTCATAGAAAACGGATCCGTCCCCATTGACTTACATTCTGTGTCAGAACGGATCCGTTTAGCTCAGTTTCGTCAGACGGACACCAAAACACTGCAAGCAGCGTTTTGGTGTCCGCCTCCAAAGCTGAATGGAGACAGAACGGAGGCATTCTGAGTGGATCCTTTTCCATTCAGAATGCATTAGGGCAAAACTGATCAGTTTTCGACCACTTGTGAGGGCCCTGAATGGATCCCACAAACGGAAAGCCAAAACGCCAGTGTGAAAGTAGCCTTAGACTGTTTAATAAACCTCCCCCAATGTTCTTATTGATATGCTAAATGCACTGAGGGCTGTTACATGCTAAATGCACTGAGGGCGGGCCCAGGCACTCTGTGCACCCTAGCTTGGCCACTTTCCTATGCCAACCCCCTCTCCTTCTTGGCATACATAGCCAGGCTCCTGCAAAGATCTCTACTGTGCTTGCGCCAATGATCTAATGGACAGCACAGTTGCAAGACTTCATAGCCAGGCTAGATGACAATTCAGGACCTGATGTTCCTGGTGACAGACTCCCTTTAAGAGCTGACAATTTATAGTGTTAGGCAAATTTATTTGTCAGATTTGTGGGAGGGGAGGCTGGTGAACGCTGCTATTTTGGGCCGTCCTCGGGCCCTTCGAGACGCCAGCACGCCGGCTTTTCACTTCCGGGTCGGCGTGCGTGCGGTCTCGACAGATTTCAGGAATCGCATAGCAGCGGCAATTCCGAATGCGCGGCGAAAGTGCAGCGCTTTTTTTTTTTCGGGCGGCAGGAACAACGGCTGACTCGGTAGGATCAGGGGTGGGGGGGAGGCTTACGTGTATAACGACAGCGCGGGGGGTGGAATATGGCTGCGGGCAGTGACAGTCCCGACACGGGACAGCGGCGTCCGTGGTCTGTGCCTGGGGATGTCTTGGCCTCCCTGGCGCAGTGTCTTCCGTGGTGCCCTGCTCTGTGTTTCCCAGCGGTGGGGATCTGCAGGGCAGGGTCACAGGTCACATCGTATTTAAAAAAAAAAAAAGAAATTCCGACGTAGTTGCCTTAATAAATACAGTCTAATGAGCCGGACCGCGTGTTTCCGCATTTGCGTAAGAAAGCCACAAGTAAAACAACAGGAAAAAAAAAAAAGGAACAGTTGGTGGTCAGCCTCAGGGGGTGGTGGATATGCATGTACTGGTGCAATGCAATATCTGGCAGTCATATTACATTCGAGATTTCGAAGCTCTGCATCTTGGTGGATGCCACGTGCAAGGAGGCACATGATTCACACGAGTGAATCCATGCAGGATACTTACCTTCTGAGCACAAGCATATTCGATGTTCAATATCAATAGTAGGGGTAGAGTCAGTACGGGCAGAGTATTGCCACATTAAGATACCCTATCACCATAGGCAAAACAGCCTAGAGCCAAATATAAAAGTGAAATAAATGTTTAGGCAAAATGGGCAGGTGTATTAAAAATGTATAGATATATAAACCATGTTTTTTAAACTGCACTGCTGTATCAATTATGGAATCATGTCATGTTATTGGGATATTTGTGTCCATATATATATATATATATATATATATATATATATATATATATATATATATAAAAAAAAAAGAAGCTCCTCAGACGGTTTGGGGCGAAGGGGTTTGCTGGGAAATTCGGATGAAAAAGTGGCAGTAGCATTGGCACCGGTATATTTTTCGTTCTCTTTTTCAGCACCAAGAAGCGACATTCAGAATGTAGCAAATTAGGTCCGTGGGTGTCATCTTAAGTCAAGTTGGTGTCAGTTCGGTGCTACTGCTTGCCAGAGGGTAGGTACGTTCGGCATGGTCGAGTCACCGTTTGGGTGCACTAGTTTTCACTTAGGTCTTTGTGGTGGTGGGTTCACGTAGATCCCACATAGTAGAGCTTACATTTGTCAGTGTTAAACCTCATCTGCCACTTTCTGCCCAAGCCTCTAATCTATCCAGATCCCTCTGTAGCAGTATACTGTCCTCTTCCCTGTTAATGACTTTACACAGTTTAGTGTCATCTGCGAAAATGTATATTTTACTATCCAAGCCTTCTACAAGATCATTAATAAATGTATTGTAGAGAATAGGTACCAATACTGACCCCTGAGGTACCCCACTAGTGACAGTGACCCAATCTGAGTGTGTACCGTTAATAACCACCCTCTATTTTCTATCACTCAGCCAGTTACTTACCCACATACAGACGTTTTCTCCCTGTCCGAGCATTCTCATTTTATATACTAACCTTTTATGTGGTCGGCAGGCCCATCTCATTTACCATTTTCTACGCCTGCTTTAGGTGTAGAAAATAGTCTAAATATACAGGGAGTGCAGAATTATTAGGCAAATTAGTATTTTGACCACATCATCCTCTTTATGCATGTTGTCTTACTCCAAGCTGTATAGGCTCGAAAGCCTACTACCAATTAAGCATATTAGGTGATGTGCATCTCTGTAATGAGAAGGGGTGTGGTCTAATGACATCAACACCCTATATTAGGTGTGCATAATTATTAGGCAACTTCCTTTCCTTTGGCAAAATGGGTCAAAAGAAGGACTTGACAGGCTCAGAAAAGTCAAAAATAGTGAGATATCTTGCAGAGGGATGCAGCACTCTTAAAATTGCAAAGCTTCTGAAGCGTGATCATCGAACAATCAAGCGTTTCATTCAAAATAGTCAACAGGGTCGCAAGAAGCGTGTGGAAAAACCAAGGCGCAAAATAACTGCCCATGAACTGAGAAAAGTCAAGCGTGCAGCTGCCAAGATGCCACTTGCCACCAGTTTGGCCATATTTCAGAGCTGCAACATCACTGGAGTGCCCAAAAGCACAAGGTGTGCAATACTCAGAGACATGGCCAAGGTAAGAAAGGCTGAAAGACGACCACCACTGAACAAGACACACAAGCTGAAACGTCAAGACTGGGCCAAGAAATATCTCAAGACTGATTTTTCTCAGGTTTTATGGACTGATGAAATGAGAGTGAGTCTTGATGGGCCAGATGGATGGGCCCGTGGCTGGATTGGTAAAGGGCAGAGAGCTCCAGTCCGACTCAGACGCCAGCAAGGTGGAGGTGGAGTACTGGTTTGGGCTGGTATCATCAAAGATGAGCTTGTGGGGCCTTTTCGGGTTGAGGATGGAGTCAAGCTCAACTCCCAGTCCTACTGCCAGTTTCTGGAAGACACCTTCTTCAAGCAGTGGTACAGGAAGAAGTCTGCATCCTTCAAGAAAAACATGATTTTCATGCAGGACAATGCTCCATCACACGCGTCCAAGTACTCCACAGCGTGGCTGGCAAGAAAGGGTATAAAAGAAGAAAATCTAATGACATGGCCTCCTTGTTCACCTGATCTGAACCCCATTGAGAACCTGTGGTCCATCATCAAATGTGAGATTTACAAGGAGGGAAAACAGTACACCTCTCTGAACAGTGTCTGGGAGGCTGTGGTTGCTGCTGCACGCAATGTTGATGGTGAACAGATCAAAACACTGACAGAATCCATGGATGGCAGGCTTTTGAGTGTCCTTGCAAAGAAAGGTGGCTATATTGGTCACTGATTTGTTTTTGTTTTGTTTTTGAATGTCAGAAATGTATATTTGTGAATGTTGAGATGTTATATTGGTTTTACTGGTAAAAATAAATAATTGAAATGGGTATATATTTGTTTTTTGTTAAGTTGCCTAATAATTATGCACAGTAATAGTCACCTGCACAAACAGATATCCCCCTAAAATAGCTAAAACTAAAAAAAAACTAAAACCTACTTCCAAAAATTTTCAGCTTTGATATTAATGAGTTTTTTGGGTTCATTGAGAACATGGTTGTTCAATAATAAAATTAATCCTCAAAAATACAACTTGCCTAATAATTCTGCACTCCCTGCAAGACAGCAAGTGAATGTCTTACATTTAGAAGCAGCAGTAGATCCGCTGAAGGTATGTAGAGGCCTGCGCCTCTACATAAGTCCTCTTGCACACAAACGTTTTGTTCCCATGGCCGTATTGCGGTCTGCATACGGCGGGTCCGCAATACACGAGCACCGGCCCGTGTGCACTCCACATCACGGATGCGGACCCATTCACTTGAATGGGTCTGCAATCACGTAGATGCAGAATGGAAGTACGGATCGGAACCCCTCTTGGGGTTCGGACGGATCACGGACCCATTCAAGTTAAATGGGTCTCGATCCATCACGGCCGCTGCACGGACGTTGCAAATCACAGTCCCCAATGCACGGAACGGATGCACAACTTTTGTGTGCCAGAGGCCTAACTCTGGCGGATCCACCGCCAGCTATAGGGGATATTAAGACCGGTGTCTAAAACCCTAGTCTTAATAAATGACCCTACATATTTTACTGAATCTTTTTCCATATAACTATATATCAATCTGCTCATCTCCTCCTAGTGTATTTTACACAAAATAGCATTTGGGGGGTTGTGATATTTGACTATATTAGGCTACTTTCACACTTGCAGCAGAGTGATCCGGCAAGCAGCTCCGGCAAAACGTATGCCAATTGATGGCATTTGTAAGACTGATCAGGATCCTGATCAGTCTGAAAAATGCCTGATAAGTCAGAAAAATTTATTGAAATGCCGGATCCGTCTTTCCAGTGTCATCCGGCAAAACGGGGACGGCATTTATATTTTTTTCAGCTTTTTTCGGCATGCGCAGACCGGAAGGACGGATCCGGCATTCCGGTATTTTCAATGCCGGAGCCGGCACTAATACATTCCTATGGAAAAAAATATCCGGCATTCAGGAAAGTCTTCAGTTTTTTGGCCGGAGATAATACCACAGCATGCTGCGGTTTTATCTTTTGCCTGATCAGTCAAAAAGACTGAACAGAAGACATCCTGATGCATCCTGAACGGAATGCTCTCTATTCAGAATGCATTAGGATAAAACTCATCAGTTCTTTTCCGGTATAGAGCCCCTAGGACGGAACTCTATGCCGGAAAAGAAAAACGCAAGTGTGAAAGTACCCTTAATTTATAACATTTATATAAATGCTATTGTGGTATTACTATTTTATTTCGCATTTATGATGTATTGGCATACTTCTGTAAGCTAGTACATTATGCACTGTGTCACTATGACACGGGCTGCTGTTAAAGAGCTGACTACAATGACTGATTGAATGGGGGAGTCCTCTTTGATCATTGCTTGATTGGTATGATAAAAGGGTTAACAGACAGGCTGACATCAGCCTGAGTGCGTCCGAACAGGTCTGGACACGTCCATTGGAATATCTCCAATATAATGCATCAGTATTATAACTGAATAGGCTTTGCATGTATAACTTAACCCTTTAAGGACCTCCGCTGTACATGTACGCGGAAGTCTGATGCCCAAACATGGCGTCCGCTCGCACGTGCAACAGGCGCCATAGCCGCCAGGTTTCTGCTATTTTAAATAGCAGAGACCCGTGGCACATGTATGCGATCACCCATAAGGCTGATCGCATACATTTTCCTTTTTAGATGCCGTGGTCAAATGTGACCATGGCATCTGCGCAGTCTGGAAGCAGAAGTTGCGCACTTCCGCTCCGGTAACAGCGTTCCCCGGCTGTTAGGCCTCTTTCACACTACAGTATGTCCATTCAGTGTTTTGCGTTCCGTTTTTAACGGATCCGTTGTTCCTTTTTTTGGTTCCGTTGTGTTTCCGTTTCCGTTCCGTCGTTCCGTTCCGTTTTTCCGTATGGCATATACAGTATACAGTAATTACATTGAAAAAATTGGGCTGGCCATAACATTTTCAATAGATGGTTCAGAAAAAACGGAACGGAAACGGAAGACATACGGATGCATTTCCGTATGTGTTCCGTTTTTTTTGCGGACCCATTGACTTTAATGGAGCCACGGAACGTGATTTGCGGCCAAATATAGGACATGTTCTATCTTTCAACGGAACGGAAATACGGAAACGGAATGCATACGGAACACATTCCGTTTTTTTGCGGAACCATTGAAAATGAATGGTTCCGTATACGGACCGTATATGGACAGCAAAACGGAAAAAAAAAAACGGTAGTGTGAAAGAGGCCTTACATTGATCTAATAGGCTGAAGCCTCAAGCAGACTTCGGTGCCTATTAGATGACTATACCAATACAGGCCACTAGGTGGCAGCATTGTATTGGTATAATGCAAATTAGGTGTTCAATGGTGTCTATATAGACATCAATGAACACAATAGGCAGTCTGATGATTGCCAGTTATTGTCACCCAAGGTGACTTAAAAAAGTAAAAAAAAGTTTTTGCAAATATATTAAAAAAAAATACTTAAACAATAAAAAATTAAACATCATGGGCATCGCCGTGTGCAAAAATACCCATACTATTAAAATATAACAATATTAATGGCAAATGGCTTAACAGGAAAAAATAAAAACAGCCAATTTGCCATTTTTTGTCACTTCAACTACCCAATCATTTTTTATAAAAAGTGATCAAAAAGTCGCACACATTTCAAATTGGTATCAATGAAAAGAACAGATTGTCCCGCAAAGAAATGAACCCTCACACAGCCCCGTACACCTAACTACAAAAAAGTTATAGGGGTCAGAATATGGTTATAAAAAAAAAAAAAATTCCCTCAAAGGTTTTAATTTTTTTTATTTTATTAATTATTAAAAAGCAAGAAATTTTTTACAAGTGTGGTAATCGTTGTAACCGTACTGACCTGGAGAATGAAGATAACAGGTCAATTTTACCGCATAGTGTACAGTGTAAAAAAAGAAAAATTGCGTTTTTTTCCCAATTCTAACCCATTTGGAATTTTTTTCCCTGCTTCCTACTACATGGTGTGTAACCGTAAATGGTGCCATTAGAAAGTACAACTTGTCCCGCAAAAATAAGCCCCCATAAAGCTATGTGAATGGAAAAATAAAAAAAGTTAGGACTATGGGAAGGCGGGGAGTGAAAAACGAAAATGCAAAAATGGAAATTCCCAGGGTCCTTAAGGGGTTAAAATCTAAACGTCTCAGTCAAATTCCAAGTTCATATTTGTAATCAGCGCACCCATTTTAGTATAAGGCTGCGTTCACACGGGCGTTGCGGGAAAAGGTGCGGGTGCGTTGCGGGAAAATGTGCGATTTTTCCGTGTGAGTGCAAAGTGTTTTGCACGCGCGTGAGAAAAATCGGCATGTTTGGTACCCAGACCAAAGTACCCAGGAGTTCGGGTTTAGGATCGGTGTTGTGTAGCAACAGAATGCTAAGTAAATTAGGGATGGTGGGGTTAAAAAAAATATATACATTTAACTCACCTCATCCACTTGTTCGCGCAGCTTGGCTTGTCTTCTTTCTTCTTCTTTGAGGACCTGGGAGGAAAAGGACCTTTGGTGACATCACTGCGTCCATCACCATCATCCCACAGCTCTTGTTGGAAGGTAAACCTTTAGCCCAGTCTAAGGTCCAGAGCAATCTGGATTAGCTTTTCAATAAGAATATCTCTGTACTTTACTCCATTCAGCTTTCCCTGACCAGTCTCCCTGTCCCAGTTGCTGAAAAACCCACAGCTTTATGTTGCCACCACCATACGTCACTGTGGGGATGGTACTGGGCAGCTGATGAGAAGCGCCTTGTTTCCTACAGACACGATGCTTAGAATTGAGGCAAAAAAGCTCAGTCTTGGTTTCATTGGACCAGAGAATCTTATTTCTCACAGTCTGAGAGTCCTTTAGGTTTTGCAAACTCCAGGCAGGCCTTCGTGTGTCTTCTAAGAACCTGGGAGCAGATGGGAGAAACTTCCAGAAGGGCAATCATCACTGCAACACTCCACCATTCTGGGCTTTATAAAAGCCCACCTGGAATTTGCCCAAAAAAAAGCACCTAAAGGACTCTCGGACTGTGAGAAAGAAAAGTCTGATGAAACCGAGATTGAACTTTTTATTTTACCTCAATTCTAAGCATGTTTGAAGGAAACCAGGAACTGCCCAATACCATCCATACAGTGAAGCATGGTGGTGGCAGCATCATACTGTGGGTGGGTTTTTCAGCTGCTGGGACAGGGAGACTGGTCAGAGTTGAGGGAAAGCTGAATGGACCAAAGCACAGAGATATTCTTAATGAAAAGCTGATCCAGTGAGATCTGGGCTGAAGGCTCATCTTCCAACAAGACAGTGACCCTAACTAAGCACACAACCAAGACAACACAGGAGTGGCTTAGGAACAACTGACCTGAACCCAATCGAATATCTCTGGAGAGACGTGAAAATGGCTCCCATTCCAACCTGAAAGAGCTGGAGAGGATCTGCAGAGAAAAATGGCAGAAAATCACAAAATCGTGGTGTGCACACCTTATGGCATTATACCCAAAAAGACTGAATGCTGTAATCGCTACCAAAGGTGCTTCAACAAAGCACTGATTAAAGGGTCTGAATACTTATGCCAATTCAAGATTTTAGTTTTTCCTTTTTAATAAATTAGCAAGATTTCTAATATTCTGTTTTCACTTTGTCACTTTGAGTGCAGAATGATGGAAAAAAACTTTTATTTTATCACAAGGCCACAACACAAAAAAATGTTAGTGAAAGGGTTTGAAGACTTTCTGAATGCAATGTATGTCTTTTTGATCACATTTTATTTAATTTTGGTGAAAAAAATAAGTCAACCATTTTTTTCCCTGTTAACCGTGTGGGATAAATACATTTATATTTTAACGCAAAATACAATTGCAATAGCACTCTGCAACCAGCATTCTGCCCTGCCTCTATGCTGGATGAGGCATTGGTGTACATTTTGGCCAAAGCATTTATATTTTAATAGCACGGGTGTTTTGGGACATGGCTGTGTTTTTATTATTATTATTATTTTTTTATATATATATATATATACAGTGTTTATAAAAAGTCTACACACCCCTGTTAAAATGTCAGGTTTCTGTGATGTAAAAAAATGAGACAAAGATAAATCATTTCAGAACTTTTTCCACCTTTAATGTGACCTATGAAATTGTACAACTCAATTGAAAAACAAACTGAAATCTTTTAGGTGGAGGGAAAAAAACTAAAAAAACTAAAATAATGTGGTTGCATAAGTGTGCACACCCTCTTATAAGTGGGGATGTAGCTGTGCTTAGAATTATGAAATCACATTCAAAATCATGTTAAATAGGAGTCAGCATACACCTGCCATCATTTAAAGTGCCTCTGATTAACCCCAAATAAAGTTCAGCTGCTCTAGTTGGTCTTTCCTGAGCTTCTGTCAGCCCACTAAACCGTTTTTTTTTTTTTGTTGTTTACTAATAATCCCTACACTGCGATTTATGCATAAATAAGTTAAATAATCATTTCTGTTCAATAGAATTTGCTAAAAAGCAATTTTTAAAATATGCAAATTACCTTGCTGGTAGCAGCCGCATCCTCCGACCCTAATGACGCCCCCTCCGCATTGTGATTGACAGGGCCAGGGAACGGAATCGTTCTCTGCTGGCCCTGCCTGTTAGCATTCAAAATCGGGCGCCTGCGCTGCGGCCGTACGTATCTTTAATCTGAGAGGCGGCCGCTCTCTCCTCAGTGCGCCTGCGTCGGGTGTAGATGTGACGTCATCGGCGCAGGCGCATTGAGGATGGAGCGGCTGAGCGAGTGGCCGTCTCTCAGTGCGCCTGCGCAGATTGAAGATAGGTACGGCCGCGGCGCAGGTGCCAGATTTTGAATGCTAACAGGCAGGGCCAGCAGAGAACGATTCCGTTCCCTGGCCCTGTCAATCACAATGCGGAGGGGGCGTCATTAGGGTCGGAGGATGCAGCTGCTACCAGCAAGTAGCCGCCCAACTTGCTGGTAGCAAGGTAATTTGCATATTTTAAAAATCGCTTTTTAGCAAATTCTACTGAACAGAAATGATTATTTAACTTATGTATGCATAAATCGCAGTGTAGGGATTATTAGTAAACAAAAAAAAACGGGCTGACAGAAGCCCTATAGTCGCATCCCACAGCAAAAGCCATGGTCCACAGAGAGCTTCCAAAGCATCAGAGGGATCTCATTGTTAAAAGCTATCAGTCAGGAGAAGGGTACAAAAGAATTTCCAAGGCATTAGATATACAATGGAACACAGTGAAGACAGTCATCATCAAGTGGAGAAAATATGGCACAACAGTGACATTACCAAGAACTGGACGTCCCTCCAAAATTGATGAAAAGACGAGAAGAAAACTGGTCTGGGATGCTACCAACTAGAAAATTTCAGGAAAGACCAACTAGAACAGCTGAACTTTATTTGGGATAAATGATGAGGCACTATAAATGATGGCAGGTGTATGCTGACTCCTATTTAACATGATTTTGAATGTGATTTCATAATTCTGAACACAGCTACATCCCCGGTTATAAGAGGGTGTGCACACTTATGCAACCACATTATTTTAGTTTTTTGTTTTGTTTTCTTCCCTCCACCTAAAAGATTTCAGTTTTTTTTCAATTGAGTTGTACAGTTTGTAGGTCACATTAAAGGTGGAAAAAGTTCTGAAATTATTTATCTTTATCTCATTTTTTTACAGCACAGAAACCTGACATTTTAACAGGTTTGTGTAGACTTTTTATATCGTATGTGTGTATGTACAGTACAGACTAAAATTTTTGACACACCTTCTCATTCAAAGAGTTTTCTTTATTTTCATGACTATGAAGGCATCAAAACTATGAATTAACACATGTGGAATTATATACATAACAAACAAGTGTCAAACAAATGAAATTATGTCATATTCTAGGTTCTTCAAAGTAGCCACCTTTTGCTTTGATTACTGCTTTGCACACTCTTGGTATTCTCTTGATGAGCTTCAAGAGGTAGTCCCCTGAAATGGTTTTCACTTCACAGGTGTGCCCTGTCAGGTTTAATAAGTGGGATTTCTTGCCTTATAAATGGGGTTGGGACCATCAGTGGCGTTGATGAGAAGTCAGGTGGATACACAGCTGATAGTCCTACTGAATAGACTGTTAGAATTTGTATTATGGCAAGAAAAAAGCAGCTAAGTAAAGAAAAACGAGTGGCCATCATTACTTTAAGAAATGAAGGTCAGTCAGTCAGCCGAAAAATTGGGAAAACTTTGAAAGTAAGGGCTATTTGACCATGAAGGAGAGTGATGGGGTGCTGCGCCAGATGACCTGGCCTCCAGTCACCGGACCTGAACCCAATCGAGATGGTTTGGGGTAGGGATGTCCCGATACCGATACCAGTATCGGTATCGGGACCGATACCGGGCATTTGCACGAGTACATGTACTCGTGCAAATGTCCCCGATACCACTGCCGATACCTGTGCGCCGCTTCTATGTGTCTGTGTCAGTCCGCAGCCTGCCCCTGCACCTCGCACAGCTAACAGCTTCAGAGGGCAGCAGCAGGCACTGTGTAATAGGAGCCTACAGTGGAAGCTAGCTCCGCCCCGCCCTCCAACCAATCAGAGACTCACAGCACAGGGAGCGTAGTGCAGGGACTCAGAGAATCGTCTGACAGTTTATTAGTTAAAAGAATCCAATGAGTCACAGACCGTGTCACCGGGTCCCTGCCCGACCTCCTGCTCTGCGGCTCCCTGTAAGTCCGTCCGGGGGAAGGGGGCGGCATTATTAGCATAGCATGTAGCGGAGCTGGGTGTGTACAGGGTGCATGTAGCAGAGCAGGAAGTCTGGCAGGGACTCGGTGACACAGTCTCTGACTCATTAGATTCTTTTAACTAATAAACTCTCAGTTCTCTGAGTCCCTGCAATAACTATACATTGTAATTACATCAGTCTGCTCCACTGCATTCACTGCAGCAGAGCTGTGTTTGCCAGGAGCGAGTCCCTGGTGATAGTGTCTGTCTTCTATGGCCCTGGTCCCTCCCTTCCTGCCTGCAAGCTGCACATTGATCTCTAAAAGCAGGCATTAGGGCAAGAAGAAATATACATTACTGTATGATGGCCACAAGACTATTATACTGAGGAGGGGGGCTTCAAAAATTGTTTTCCTGACTCCTTAAAGTAGCGTCTCCTTGTGGCCGTCCCATACAGTGTAACGTCTCCTTGTGGCTGCCCCCATACAGTATAATAGTGGCTGCCCCATACAGTATAACGTCTCCTTGTGGAACCCATACAGTATAACGCCTCCTTGTGGCTGCCCCCCATACAGTGTAACGTCTCCTTGTGGCTGCCCCATACAGTATAACATCTCCTTGTGGAACCCATACAGTATAACGCCTCCTTGTGGCTGCCCCCCATACAGTGTAACGTCTCCTTGTGGCTGCCCCCATACAGTATAACGTCTCCGTGTGGCTGCCCCCATACAGTATAACGTCTCCTTGTGGCTGCCCCCATACAGTATAACGTCTCCTTGTGGCTGCCCCCATACAGTGTAACGTCTCCTTGTGGCTGCCCCCATACAGTATAACGTCTCCGTGTGGCTGCCCCCATACAGTATAACGTCTCCTTGTGGCTGCCCCCATACAGTATAACGTCTCCTTGTGGCTGCCCCCATACAGTGTAACGTCTCCTTGTGGCCGCCCCCATACAGTATAACGTCTCCTTGTGGCCCCCATACAGTATAATGTCTCCTTGGAATGTTATAGTTCTGTTTTTGGGCCATTTGGTTGGTCAGTGGTCAGAAAATACATGTGTGTGTATTTTATTGTTAAAATTAGTATCGGTAATTGGTATCGGTGAGTACTTCAATAAAAGTATCGGTACTCGTACTCAGTCTTAAAAAAATGGTATCGGGACATCCCTAGTTTGGGGTGAGCTGGACCGCAGAGTGAAGGCAAAAAGGCCAACAAGTGCTAAGCATCTCTGGGAACTCCTTCAAGACTGTTGGAAGACCATTTCAGGAGACTACCTCTTGAAGCTCATCAAGAGAATGCCAAGAGTGTGCAAAGCAGTAATCAAAGCAAAAGGTGGCTACTTTGAAGAACCTAGAATATGACATATTTTCAGTTGTTTCACACTTGTTTGTTATGTATATAATTCCACATGTGTTAATTCATAGTTTTGATGCCTTCATAGTCATGAAAATAAAGAAAACTCTTTGAATGAGAAGGTGTGTCCAAACTTTTGGTCTGTACTGTATATATATATATATATATCAGGAAGGAGGGTTGTGTGTGTGTGTGTGTGTGTGTGTGTGTTTTATATATATATATATATATATATATATATATATATATATATTATAATTATTTTTAAATATATAGTTTTCTTTTACACATCCTTTAATACACTTAGGATAGTTTTATAGCTTTCTGGGTCTGGCATTGCCAGAAGCACCAGCGGAGATCTGGTCAAAACCTGGCAAATATGCAGAGAAACAGCTGGACTAAAACTGCTGCATATTCTTTTACACATATTTTACGTCCCCTTAGTCCACTTTCACACTAGCGTTTGAGCGCTCCAACAGGCTGCAGTAGTTTTAGTCCGGCTGACTCTTGGCATATTTGCATGTTACAGCCGGATCTTCACTGATGCCCATTATAGTTATTGGGGCTGGTGGGCATTCAGGAAGCTTTCCTACCGGAATAGCCTGCCGGAGCGCTCGAGCACTAGTATGAAACTAACCTTAGCAAACTTTGACAAACAATTGTTAGATCGCTTGTCCCATAGACTGCAATGAATTAACAGATGGACAGAGGCTACTGCAGCGAACAAACTACTTCCCTGATCTCAGCGTGGGGGACCCTTTCAGGATCAGATGCCTAGGTCACAATTGACCACGGCACCTGAGGGGTTAAATATTTGCGTTATCACATTGGCTCTGTGTGTCTGCTGCATGAAACAGCAGAAACCTGATGGCTATGGCACCTGCCCCTCTTAAGGCGACATGTTTAAAGACTCTACCACTGACGTATATAGTCGTAAGGCAGAAGAGAAGTGGTTAATGATTTAACAGCTATCTCTGTATCACTGTATATACAGGAAAGGCTGTCTATCACTGATAAGAACTCCCATTGGATTCCTCATCATAGAAGGACCAGAGATGTAAGTTATACTAAATATTTTCCCACAAAATAGCACATCAATCTGCTCAGCTCTTTCTGCTCTGTAAAATGTTGCAGCTGGATCAGACACTATGGTCTATTTAACAGGTTTCCTTTAAACACTGTAATATCTGTTTTTCCCAGTAGTCATCTGCAGTATTGCAGGTTGCTCTGAGCAATACCTAGAAATACACAGTCAAGTCACATTATTATGACCACCAGCTATATACAGGTGAAACTCAAAAAATTAGAATATCGTGAAAAGTTCATTTATTTCAGTAAAAAAGGTGAAACTAACATATGAGATAGACTTATTACATGCAAAGCAAGTTTCACCTGTATAAATATATATGCAGAGTAACTGCTGTGTGCAGGACTGACAAAGCTAGATGGGCTGGGAGTGACTCAATAAGGTCCTGGTAGGTTGTCACATGTATCTGGAGCCATGCTGACCACAGTACATCCCACATCTACTGAAGGGTGCATGTGGCAGAATCCATAGTGTGAATACAACGAGCAAGGTGTTCCACAGATGCTCGACTGGGTTCAAGTCTGGGTATTTAGGGGGCCAGGGTAGTACTTGAAAGTCTTGGCCATGCTCTTCAAATCAATGTTGGACATTATTAGCCATATAACATGTTAAATTGTCTTGCTCGAAGATCCCATCCGCCCCAGACAATCATGTATGGGAGTACATGATCTTCTAGGATGGATTCATACCCAAATTAGTTGAGTTCTTCCAGCAATGGTTGCTGGCTGTTTGCTCTCTGATGGTCCACCCCTGCTTTTTTCTCCCTAGGAGGCATCTCAGTGACATCAGGGCAGAGGAGGAGGATGCCAGGCACAGCATAGGGGAGGAGAAAGCAGGGTTAAAGTGCTGCATAAGCGTGATGTTGTTGGTGATGGGAGCAAACCTTTTCATCTTATGGGTGGAACATAGCGCGGGGAAGGACAGCGGGGTTGGGTTACTTCCAAAACCCATGCCCGCCTCACTGGGCACTTTAGACAATCTAAACACAGTTAAATGAGAAAAAGGTATGATTTCAATGCATCTGCAATGATCTTCTGGCTAGTAAAAATGGTTTAAAAGGTGAAAATTAGGAGACACGTGATGATGATGTGAAAGCAGTGGTGCATCGGTGGCTATACACGCAATCAAAAATATTTTTTGCTGATGGCATGAAAAAGTTGGTTCGACGCTGTGAAAAATGTATTGCAAAGGAGGGTGAATGTGTTATGTAATGTAATTTGTTTTTGAAATTAGAGTTTAAAAAAAAAGGGACAAAAAGTTTTTGAAAACCCCTCATAATTGAGGGGTCCCTAATCTGTGGAGTTTTGTTTTGTTGCCCATACCTTTGAGATAAGAACTGAAATAGCATACATAAGCAGAGGTGGAGTGCCATGTCTAGAATGAATTGGGATAGTTTTGCAGGTCATCTTAGAGTAGAAACAGTGTTAGGCTACTTTCACACTAGCGTTCGGAGCGGATCCGTCTGATGTTTCATCAGACGGATCCGCTCCGATAATGCAGACGTTTGCATCCGTTCAGAACGGATCCGTCTGCATTATTACTTAGAAAATTTTCTAAGTCTGAAAGTGGCCTGAGCGGATCCGTTCAGACTTTACATTGAAAGTCAATGGGGAACGGATCCGCTTGAAGATTGAGCCATATAGTGTCATCTTCAAGCGGATCCGTCCCCATTGACTTACATTGTAAGTGTGGACGGATCCGCTCGCCTCCGCACGGCCAGGCGGACACCCGAACGCTGCAAGCAGCGCTCAGGTGTCCGCTCACTGAGCGGAGCGGAGGCTGAGCGCTGGCAGGCGGATGCATTCTCAGTGGATCCGCCTCCACTGAGAATGCATTGGGGCCAGACGGATGCGTTCGGGGCCGCTCGTGAGCCCCTTCAAACGGTGCGCACGAGCGGACACCCGAACGCTAGTGTGAAAGTAGCCTTAGGGCTCATGCACACAAACATTTTTTTTCTGTTTACGTTCCGTTTTTTGCGTTCCGTATACGAAACCATTCATTTCAATGAATCCGCAAAAAAACTAACGGAAGGTATTCCGTATGCCTTCCATTTCCGTTCCGTTCAAAGATAGAACATGTCCTATTATTGTCCGCATAACGGACAAGGATAGTACTGTTCTATTAGGGGCCAGCTGTTCCATTCCGCAAAAAACGGAATGCACACAGATGTCATCCGTATGTTTTGTGGACCGTAAAATACTGAAAAAGCCATACGGTCATGTGCAGGAGGCCTTAATGTTTTAGACGGCTGATGTGAATATAACTTTTAAAGGGGGTTATCAAAGATAATTAAAAATGTGATGCTGTTACAGTTTTCCTGCCTGAGTACGCCATGTGAGCCCTGCAACCATTCACTGCAGTATATTGATATGCCATACCCTTGCACGTCACCTCTGTTGTTTGGAAATGAACACTGGCAAGAGGCACTAGAGGACTATGGCGCTGGAGAAGGAAGTGAGCATAACATTTTTTTTTTTTTTATGATTTTAGACCATTTTAGGGCTTTTTTTAATTTTCTCAGACAACTCTTTAGCTATTGTTTGAAAAGAAAAAAAAAGTTAACTATTTTTTTCCTGTGTAAAGAGAAAGGACCGCCTTTTGGGTCCAATTTCAGTCATGGTAAATTGATTGCTGACTTATGTCTTGCCCTGGTGGACGATAATTTCTGTTTGATAAATGGCAAGGCTTAGGTTAGGGTTAATTTTAGGGCCCCTCCATGATTAGCTGTTGCACAATTGTCTTCTCATCAAGAAAATAAGTCCAGCACGAGTTGAATAACCTTCAGGGGAGCTATGCTGTCCTTCTGTCGGCCGCTGTCTTTGAAAATTGCCTGCAGAGTTAGTGAGCAGGAACAGTTAAGATTTACAAACAATGATGAAGCTTGTCACGCATCTTTCACCATTCATCATTGGGGCCGCCGGAGCCGGGCGGTGAAGTGTTCTTCATAAAAACCAGCTCAGTGTGAAATACACCTCGCTGCAATGTTTACTGCTCTGAAACTCGTCACAGCCCTTTATAGTAAATCCAGATTGCGATGTGACATTACAGTATATCATTGCAGAGCGCGGTGGGGTTTACACTAGGAATGAGTGCAGTTCACACCAGATGAGATGTCCAGATTGAGTTATGTAGGAATTTGGCTGTTAGATGGGGATAACTTATTTTTTCCCCTCATGTTTTGTTTTGTGTTTTTCTTCTAGCTAGGAAAGTTAACTTATTTTTCTACATCCTTCTTTTCCTCATGATTTGTCTTGATCTGTTCATTAGATGCTTCCCTCTTCATTTTCTTAACCTTGCAGTCGGAGATTGGAAATGTTATTATGATTCACAAGCTCGCATTGTGTAGGGCAATATACTTTATATACTGAGGCATATATCAGGTAAACACATACCTTATGGAGGATAACGTATTACAAATCCTGCTTGCTTTCTGTCTCTGTCCATTGCAGCATGTAATGAAATTGCCATGTCTAGCGATTAAAATCGAGTGTTTCTTGTGTTGTAAAACTGGAATCTACAGGAACTGCTCTTTCTACTTCCTACCTTTAAAGCAAGTATACATACTTGCCCCTATTCGCTTTTAGAGCTTAATAATAGCCATATATATCTGCATGTAAATGAAAGCATACTTTGTTCATTCTTTTTTTTACAATATTTCACTATTATATTTCATCCCTATGGGTTTGGTTGCTTGCACTGCAACCAAGGTACACCCGGTGTGCAGCCCAAAAAACCATGATGATTTGGAGATCGAAGCAGCAGTTAACCACATGGCCAGTAAATTTTTAGTGTGTATAGCTGCCCTCATTTGAAAACTATGCCGATCTCCATGTTAAGGCTAGGTCTACACGACGACAATAAGTCGTGTGACACATAGGGCACAACTAGACTGCAACATGTGTCTGTCGCGCGACAATTTTTATAATGGTAGTCTATGGTGTCGCACTACGACATGCTGCGACTGCGATGCGACAGTTGCAGAAAAATCCATCTTTAATGTTTTTTTGCGACTGTCGCGTCGCAGGGCGACACCATAGACTACCATTATAAAAATTGTCGCGCGACAAAATGTCGTGCAACAAATGTCGTTGTGTAGACCTAGCCTAACAGAGTTTTGCTGGGCACACCAACCCATCCATACAGAATATGTATATTCTATAGTTGGACCATCACGTAAATTGTTATAAGTGTACTGCAAATTTTTTGCAGTGGAAGATCCGCAATGCAATGATGATAATTGTGCTGCAGATTTGCCGCAAATTTCATCCTCTGCATTGTAAATGGTCAAATCCACTGCAGAAATCCACAACGTAAGGACTCATGCACACGACCGTATGTATTTTGCAGTACGCAAAAAATATGAATGATGTTTGTGCGCATTCTGTATTTAGCTGGCCCCTAATATAACAGTCCTATCCTTGTCCGTAATGCGGACAATAATAGGACATGTTCTATTTTTTTTGTGGAATGGACATACAGAAATGGAATGCGCAGGGAGTAATTTCTGTTCTTTTAACGGCCAGTGAATAGTGTCTGTCCAAAAATAGGGTGTGTCCTATTTTTGTCCATTTCCATGTCCAGACGGATCCCATTGAAATCAATGGGACCATTTTTAACGGCCGCTTAGGCAGGAGTGGACCCGTCTAACGGCTGTTAAAAATGGGTACACTTTAACAATATGGTCAATTAGGAGTTAAAAAAAACACCTCACCTCATCCACTTGGTAGAGCTGCAGCAGTCTCTTCTCTCTTCATTGAGCAGGACCTGTCGAAGGTCCTCAGTGCTCAGCTGTATTAACTAGTGTGGGTCATTATGCCTGCTCTATGTGTCAGCTGGACCAGGGGCAGCCAGCTGGACCAGGACTTGGTATCCAAGGTCCCTGCTCAGGATCTCCGATCCTTGGTGCAGCTGATCACCCAGGCGGGGAAGTTCCTCTGCTCCTGGGACGCTGGCGCCCTCATCGCTCGCTCTTCGGCGCTTGCAGTCACCTTACGCCGCAAGCTTTGGCTGAAGGTGTGGGCAGCAGACTTTCTGAGGCCACGGGAGGCAAGAGCACCCATCTCCCACAGCCTAGAGTCAGGCGGGCCTCTCACGTGAGGTCAGGTTCCTCACGTGGTAGGCCCTTTCGTCGATTCGCTAGTTCCCACCCTGCGACGAGCTCTTCCGCTGGGAGGGGGGTTTACTTCCCAAGATCGACGCAAAAAAACTTCATTTTGTGCACAGCCCTCCTGGCGTCCCAGTCCTCAGCCTGAAGGTGCGCCCCCGCCCAACAGGGTGGGGGGGCCGTCTCCTCCTCTTCCAGGACGTCTGGCGGGCCCACGTCTCCGACGCTTGGGCACTCAAGATTTTTTCAATCCCGTCTTCCACGGGACCCCGAGCAGGTGGCCGCCTTCTCCCAGGCCATTCAGTCCCTCTTGGACCGGGGAGTCATCTCTCCTGTTCTCCAGCAGAGAGGTTCAAGGGGTTCTATTCAAACCTTTTTGTGGTCCCCAAAAAGGAGGGCTCGGTGCGCCCAATCCTGGACCTCAAACTGCTGAACAAGTTCCTCCGTCTCCAGCGGTTTCGGATGGAATCCCTTTGTTCCGTAATTGCGTCTCTGGAGCAGGGGGAATTCCTTTCGGCCATAGATATCCAGGACGCATACCTCCACGTCCCCATCGCGCGGAGTCCTATTATTACCAGTTTGTCGCCCTCCCGTTCGGACTGGCAACTGCGCCTCGGGTCTTCACAAAAATTCTGGCCCCTCTTCTCGCCCTGCTCCGTTCCAGAGGCATCTTCCTTATGCCTTATCTGGACGACATCCTCATCAAAGCACCCTCTTTCGCTCAGGCGTCGAGCAGCGTACAGGTCACGCTGGAAGCTCTTGCACGTTTCGGGTGGCTGGTCAATCTGCAGAAGTCATCTCTGACTCCCTCCAGACAACTGGTCTTTCTGGGTATGCTTCTGGAATCGGAAGCGGCACAGGTTCGCCTTCCTCCGGACAAGCGACTGCTAAAGTGGAACTGGGCAAAGGGAATCGCCTCGAAACAGGCGTCCGTCCATTCGCCTCTGCATGAGGACGTTAGGGAAGATGGTTGCCTGTTTCGAGGCGATTCCCTTTGCCCAGTTCCGCTCTGGCACGTTCCAGAGAGCGATCCTGTCCTCCTGGGACAAATCGTCCGAGAGCCTGGACTATCCCATCGGCCTCTCTCCCAGGTGAGGTCGTCCCTTTGTTGGTGGCTGTCGGTTCCAGTTCTGGGAAGGTCTTTCCTTCCGATATCCTGGACGGTTGTTACCACCGACGCCAGTCTGCTGGGTAGGGGAGGAGTGTTCCCTCCCAGGACAGTCCAAGGCACATGGTCTCGGTCGGAGTCCAAGCTCCCGATCAATGTCCTGGAGTTCAGGGCGATTCTTCTATCCCTCCGGCACTGGACCCACCTCCTAAAGGGTCGCCCATCAGAGTCCAGTCGGACAACGCCACTGCGGTGTCGTACATCAACCACCAGGGGGGAACACGCAGCCTCGCGGTGATGCAGGAATCTGCCAAGATCTTGCAGTGGGCGGAGGCCCATCTATCGGCGATTTCAGCAATCTACATCCCGGGTGTGGAGAACTGGACTGCGTACTTCCTCAGCAGGACGACAATAGATCTGGGCGAGTGGTCCCTTACCGGGGCAGGGGTCACGGCTCACTACACCAGAGCAGTGGGCGCATCTTGGGCTCGGAGGAATCACGCTTTGGCTGCACAGTTGTGTAAGGCGGCCACTTGGTCCTCCTTACACAAATTCACAAAATTTTACCAGGTGCATACTTATGCATCGGCGGACCCTGCCTTGGGCCGCATGGTCTTGCAGCCGGCAGTTTTTTAGATGCCTGCAGGGGCGCTTGCTTCCATGGGTCTGTGGTTTCTTCCCTCCCTGTGGACTGCTTTGGACGTCCCACGGTTCCTGTGTCCCCCCAATGAATATGGGCGAGAAAAGGGGATTTTTGTAAAATTTACCAGTAAAATCTCTTTTTCGCTCTTCATTGGGGGACACAGCACCCACCCAGTATTTTTGTTCGACCACAGTTGTGGCAGTTTCTGGATTAAACCCCGTTGGGTCTTTTGGCATGGTTGGTGTTCCATGTTTTTTCTTTGGTTGGCTTGCTTCTCCTACTGCTTGTGCACAAACTGAAGCTCTCTCTCCAGGGGTATAGCTGCCAGGGGAGGAGCTAACAGCTTTATCTAGTGACAACGCCTCCTAGAGGACACAGCTATACCCACGGTTCCTGTGTCCCCCAATGAAGAGCAAGAAAGAGATTTTACTGGTAAGTTTTACAAAAATAATAACTATTTTCTCACTTAGGGGCTAGAATCTGGGATCTTTTAATCCCTTGTCCTATTCACCCTAATGGAGATCTATTAGGGTGAATAGGACTTCACACTCTCCCTGCTGCCCTGTGCATAGTACACACAGCAGCAGGGAGATTACCATGGCTGCCATGGTAACCGATCGGAGCCCCAGGATTACACTGCTGGGGCTCTGATCAGAAGCTGCCACTGCACCACACCAATGAAGAGGAGGGGAGGGGCTGTGGCCACTGCACCACCAATTATTTTAATACTGGGGGGTGTGCGGGCGCACTGCGCCACCAGTGATTTTAATATGTGGGGGGAGGGCGCACTGCGCCACCAATGATTTTAATACTGGGGGGTGGGAGGGGGGGGCGCACTTCGCCACCAATATTTTTAATACTGGGGAGGGCGCACTGCGCCACCAATGTTAACGTTTTATACAGGAGGCGGGTGTGTCGGAGGCAGAATCACACAGCAGACCAGGTGCGGCACCTGAGGGGTTAACTGACGCTGATCGCAGCTTCCTGTCATATAGGCTGGGCGCCTCCTCCTGTATTTGTATTAGACGTTAATTATCATTGGTGGCGCAGTGCGCCCACCCCTCCTCCTCCCATCTCTCCTCATTGGCAGCGTGGCACAGGGGGAGGGAGAGAGTGACTCCTTATCCCCTGTGCTGCTGAGGGAACATGGCACGCTGACAGCAGCGTGCTCATGTTCTGTGATAGCGCGCTGGATGCATTATCGGCAAGGTTAGATAACTTTGAAAATCATTAATATCGGACGATAATATTGGTAACTCCGATAATCGGTCAATCCCTAGCAGCAATTTTACGATAGATCATACAGCAGACACCCGACCGCAATGACAGCGAATAGCGATCTCGCCGATCCCAATCATTTAAATTTAACCCCTCAGGTGCAGCGATCAACAGCGATTGATGCACCTGTGAGGAAATGCAGAGGAATGTGGCTCACTCTGCCTTACTATCAAAACCCCCGCATTAAAATCGTGGATTTTTGATTGGTTGCCATGACAGCCAGAACGCTTCTGAAGCCTTCCAGGACTGCCATGGTAAGCTCCCTGCTGCTGTGCGCAGCATGGAGCATGTGAAAATCCTATTCACCCTAATATATCTCTATAAGGCCCCTTTCACACGGGCGAGATTTCCGTGCGGGTGCAGTGCGTGAGGTGAACGCATTGCACCCGCACTGAATCCGGACCCATTCATTTCTATGGGGCTGTGCACATGAGCGGTGATTTTCACGCATCACTTGTGCGTTGCGTGAAAATCGCAGCATGCTACTCTTTGTGCGTTTTTCACGTAACGCAGGTCCCATAGAAATGAATGGGGTTGCGTGAAAATCGCGAGCAAGTGCGGATGCAAGTTGCTAGGTGACGATCGGGATGGGGACCCGATCATTATTATTTTCCCTTATAAAGTGGTTATAAGGGAAAATAATAGCATTCTGAATACAGAATGCATAGTACAATAGGGCTGGGGGGGTTAAAAAAAATAATTTAACTCACCTTAATCCGGCTGCGCGAACAAGTGGATTAAGGTGAGTTTAATTTTTTATTTTAACTTCTCCCTATTTTACTATGCATTCTGTATTCAGAATGCAATTATTTTCCCTTATAACCATGTTATAAGGGAAAATAATACAATCTACACAACCTTGAACCCAAACCTGAACTTCTGTGAAGAAGTTCAGGTCTGGGTACCACAGTCAGTTTTGCTATGGTTACTTAGCAATTTGTAGAAGCATTATACTTACCTGCGAGCTGCGATGTCTGTGTCCGGCCGGGAGCTCCTCCTACTGGTAAGTGACAGGTCTGTGCGGCGCATTGCTTAATGACCTGTCACTTACCAGTAGGAGGAGCTCCCGGCCGGACACAGACATCGCAGCTCGCAGGTAAGTATAATGCTTCTACAAATTGCTAAGTAACCATGGCAACCGGGACTGCAGTAGCGTCCTGGTTGCCATGGTTACCGATCGGAGCCCCAGCGATTAAACTGGGACTCCGATCGGTACTCTCCGCTGCCACCAATGATAGGGGGGGAGATTTTAATTAGGGGAGGGCCCACTGGCCACCAACGAGTTAACTACAGGGGAGGGAGGGGGGGCCAGCCGCACTGGACAACAAAGAGTTAACTACAGGGGAGGGAGGGGGGGCCCACTGGCCACCAACGAGTTAACTACAAGGGAGGGAGGGGGGCCGGCCGCACTGGACAACAAAGAGTTAACTACAGGGGAGGGAGGGGGGCCCACTGGCAGTCATGTACACAGTCACTGGGGCAGTCATGTACACAGTTCTTTTAGTATATTCTAACCTGAAGCGTCCCCATTACCATGGGAACGCCTCTGTGTTAGAATATACTGTCGGATATTTCACGAAGTGAAAACTCAGCTCTGAAAAAGCTTTTATGCAGACGGATCTTCGGATCCGTCTGTATGAAAGTAACCTACGGCCACAGATGCCAATCTTGTGTGCATCCGTGTTCTTTCACGGACCCATTGACTTGAATGGGTCCGTGAACCGTTGTCCGTCAAAAAAATAGGACAGGTCATATTTTTTTGACGGACAGGATACACGGATCACGCACGGTCTCGGCTGCAAAACGGTGCATTTTTTGATTTTTCCACGGACCCATTGAAAGTCAATGGGTCCGCGAAAAAAAAAAACGGAAAACGGCACAATGGCCACGGATGCACACAACGGTCGTGTGCATGAGGCCTAAACCTCCAAATACATGCAAAACTGGCTCAGGTGCACAGTGAACATCCACCTGTGGATAACCCAAGTGGGTATAGCTGAGCACCTAGAGCCAATGAACACATCCCTCAAAGTCCACAACAATATAGCATATCTACATACTCATAAATATAGAGATATACACCTCAGGAGAGCCACGTAACCCCGACGCGCGTTTCGGCGGATGCCTTCCTCTGTTGTCTCATGTCTCGTTTATGTGTCATTTATTCAATAAAGGATTTATTTTTGATGATATACCCGTTTAATCTCAGTTTATTCTTGTTGGTTGCTGCTACGAAGTTAGTAGTAAGTAGTACAAGCGCTGGATTTCAGCACAAGTTAGATATGATTATACTACAGTGAGCAGTGCCCGATGTAGTAGAATACAGTGACTGAGCCGGGCCCTGCTGCCATTACAAAACCAGATGCCGGCCCCCATTTACTACACAGGGACACTGTTATGGGGGATCACATTAGATAAGATGCTATATATGTGTCATCCACAGATGCCCCCATAACAGTGCAATCCACAGATGCCTCCACAATGATACCCCATAACAGTGCCATCCACATATGCCCCCATAACAGTGCCATCCACATATGCCCCCATAACAGTGCCATCCACATATGCCCCCATAATAGTGTCATCCACAGACCACCATTAGTTCAAAACCCACCAAAAGCACACGTTTTGGTTCAAAATATTTTTTTCTTATTTTCCTCCTCAAAAACCTAGGTGCGTCTTATAGGCCGGTAATTTTCTAAATTTGAATTTCTACGCATTAAAGGCAGATAATGATACTTCATTAGATAGTTTGTTTGTTTTTTTTATTATTATTTTTTTAAGATTCCCTATATTTCTACTTTATGTTGGCATCATAAAAAAAAATTACATTATATTTTTTTGGGATGTTAGAAGGCTTAGAATTTAAGAAGCAATTTCAAATTTTCTATAACATTTTCAAAACTGACTTTTTCAAGGACCAGTTCAGTTCTGAAATCACTTTGAGGACCTTAAGTTATAGAAACCACCCATAAATGACCCCATTTTATAGTACTCCCCTCAATTTGCTCAAAACTGGGTTTAAAACTGTTAACCCTTTAGATTTTCCACAAGATTTAAAGGAAAATAGAGGTGAAATTTACAATTTTCAGTTTTTGTGCAGATTTTTTATTTTAATCCAATTTTACCTATAGCATAGCAATGGTTAGCAGCAAATCGAACCTCAATATTTATTACCCTGATTCTGCAGTTTACAGAAACACTGCATATGTGGTCGTAACCTGCTGTATGAGCACAGGGCACAGAAGGCAAGGAGCAACATATGGTTTTTGGAGAGGAGATTTTGCTGGAATGGCTTATGGGCGTCGTGTCATATTTGAAGGCACCCCTACAGTAGAACCCCCCAAAAGTGACTACATTTTGGAAACTACATCCCTCAAACAATTTATTGAGGGGTTTCATGATATTTAGAAACACATGGCTGTGAAAATGAATAAATTATATTTTTTACAAGAAAGGTCGCTTAAGCCCATATTTTTCACTTTGACAAGGTATAACAGGAGAAAATGCACCCCATAATTTGTTACCCATTTTCTCCTGAATATGGCAACACCCCATATGTGATTGTAAACTTCTGTATGAGCAGACGGCAGAATTCAAAAGGAAAGGAGCGGGATATGCGTTTTCTAACGTGGAGTTTGCTGAAATAGATTTGAAGGGCCATAGTTTTTAAAAAATTTTGTTGATTGAGCTGTGTGGGGGCTCATTTTTTGCGGGATGGGATGTAGTTTTTAATGGTACCATTTTTGGGTACATATAACTTTTTGATCGCTTTTTATTTAATTTTATGTGAGGTGAAGTGGGCTAATATTGCAATTCTCCCAGTGTTTTTTTATTTTTATGAGGTTCTCCATGTGGTATATTTGATAAGATAATTTTATTCTGTGGGTTGATACGGTTATGGCAACACCAAATTGATTATGTTTTATTTATGTTCTACCACTTTTATATCATAAAATCACTTTTTTTAAAACAATTCTTTTTTTTTTTTTTGCATCCCCAAACCGAAGATCCATAGCTTTTTAGATTTTTCCATCAATGTACTGTGGGAGAGCCATTTTTTTGTGCAAGGCGGGTTGCAATTTTGGGGTCTATATGACTTTTTGAGCGCTCTTTATTACATTTTTGTAGGTGATGAAGCAGGCAAATATTGCATTTCTGTCAGTGTTTTTGATTTTTTTATGGGGTTCTCCATGTGGTATATTTGATATGATCATTTTATTCTGTGGGTTGATACGGTTATGGCCACACCAAATTTGTATTGTTTTTTTCATGTTCTACCACTTTTTTTTTATCATAAAATTTGTTCTTATTAAACTTTTTTTTTTTTTTTCGTCAACATAGTTATATGAGAACTTATTTTTGGCGGGATTTTTTTATTTATATAATTTTTGGTATGCATATGACTTTTTGATCACTTTTTATTCATTATTTTTTTTCGGAGGTGAGGCAAAAAAACAGCAATTCTGTGTTTACCACGCGGGATTAGTACCATAATCATTTTATAGATCAGGTCATTATGGACGCAGCGATACCAATTTTGTGTAGTTTATTTTATTTTTTTAATCTCTTATAAATGAGTGGATATGTGAAAAGGCTGTTTATTTTTAATTAAAATTTTTTTTTTTAATTTACATTTATTTATTTTTTAACTTTTTTTTTATTTTTATTAATTCCCACTTGGATCTTGAAGAGCCAGTGGGCCTGATGGCTGTATTATACTTTGCAATGCTCTAGAATTGCAAAGTATAGTACTATCAGGTTTCCTGATGGCAACACTGGTCTCATTTGCAAAGCGTCCGGTTGCCATGGCAGCGGCAGCCCGATGGTTGAGAGTGGGAGCCCCCTCCATCTGTTAACCCCATGGATGCCGCGGCATCTAAGGGGTTATAGCAGTGTCAGCATACAGCTGACACTCGCTGCTCACATTCAAGAGGACTGCAACAGGGGGCACAGATGGGGTCAGGGGGCACAGACGTTCACAGTGGGAGCTACGGGCCGGGACGTGCAGAGCACAGCCGGCAAAGTTAAAGACACTGCGCGGAGATCGCGCAGAGAGCACAGATGGGGGAGGCAGGAGCTATTTGGGGGCACAGATTGGGGCAGGGGGCACAGATGAGGGGCATAGATCAGCTAATGCCTGATTTCAGGCTCTGATCTGCAGATCAGAGCCTGAATCCGGCACTTTTACACTGCCGCGATCTGATAAGTTAGTCTGCATAGACTAACCAATTGGAGCGATCGCCGACAAGGGACCACTCTGATTGATCCCTTGTCGGCATTACTGAACTGTACACTGTCCCTGACAGCGGCAGGGGCTGAAGCTTTAATCCAAGCGCTTTGCAGCGCTTGGATAAAAGAGCTGCCATAACGTTTATATACGTGCTATATGCAAGGGATATGTGCAGATAGCACGTATATAGCTGTATGGCAGTCGTGAAGGGCTTAATGAAAAATATCTGCCCGTCTAATAGGGCCCTGAGTCTTTGATACATTCCCTCACTAATCTGACCTGTGTGACCCAGCTTAAGACAAATTGATGGCAATGTATCAATAGATTGCTAGGTAAATCAGATTGTGATACGGTAAATTTATCTGAAATGTATTTGGTGCAGACTCATTACTCCATACACAAAAAATGCAGCAACTCCTTTTAACCACTTCTTTTTCAACACGTCAAGGTAGATGTAAAAGTGCCTGAAACACATAAGAAATTTGGCTCATGACGTGTTCCATTTTTCTTTTATGTCTTTCACTTGGTAAATTTCCACACACCGTACAGGCTTTCTGAAGTGGGGATTGTGGTGTACTATTGCTAGTGCAGGTGTTTAGCTTTCTAAGTTCTCTGCGTGAACTGATACAGGTAATCCTTTTTACATATCTCACTGTGAAATGATAATAGGGCTTTTCAGCAGCTCAATTGAGTTTCCTTTCCTTGCCTCTTAAATGTAGAAGAACAGCCTCTTACTGTATTCCTATCCGGCACTAATGTTGCGGTTTAATTTTAGAAGATACTCATTTCAGTTATAACTGAGCATGAAGCCAAAACTTAAGCAATGCATTAACCCAATACCTATTTACCCTTAATGGAATCAGTGTGCGGCACATTTAGAGCTTATTCAGCTGAGCTTGTTTATTCTGTACCAGGGAGTGACAGAAAAACAATATTCTTTACTTTTTATGTAAACCCATGTCAGTCCGCTGTGAAATAGTAATATTCTCCTAACGTCAACCTGCCACCATTTAAATCTCTGCTCTTTCTATGAAAAAATAAATAAATATATATATATATATACACACACAGTGGATATACAAAGTCTACACACCCCTGTTAAAATATCAGGTTTCTGTGCTGTAAATAAAATGAGACAAATATAAATCATTTCAGAACTTTTTCCACCTTTTAATGTGACCTTTAAAAGGTACAACTCAATTGAAAATAAAACTGAAATCTTTTAGGTAGAGGGAAGAAAAAATATATAAATAATATGGTTGCATAAGTGTGCACACCCTTAAACTAATACTTTGTTCAAGCACCTTTTGATTTTATTACTTTTTGGGTATGAGGCTATCAGCATGGCACATTTTGACTTGGCAAGATTTGCCCACTCTTCTTTGCAAAAACACTCCAAATCTGTCAGATTGCGAGGGCATCTCCTGGGCACAGCCCTCTTCAGATCACCCCACAGATGTTCAATCGGATTCAGGTCTGGGCTCTGGCTGGGCCATTCCAAAACTTAAATCTTCTGGTGAAGCCATTCCTTTGTTGATTTAGATGTATGCGTTGGGTCGTTGTCATGCTGAAAGATGAAGTTGAACTAGCAAAACCATTAACAGATTTATTTAACCAATCGCTGGCAACAGGAGTCGTCCCAGAAGATTGGAAATTAGCAAATGTTGTGCCCATTCATAAGAAAGGTAGTAGGGAGGAATCGGGCAACTATAGGCCAGTAAGCCTGACATCAATAGTGGGGAAATTAATGGAAACCATACTTAAGGAGAGGATTGTGGAACATCTAAAATCCCATGGATTGAAAGATGAAAAACAGCATGGGTTTACTTCAGGGAGATCATGTCAAACTAATCTTATTGATTTTTTCGATTGGGTGACTAAAATAATAGATGGAGGAGGTGCAGTAGACATCGCTTATCTAGACTTTAGTAAGGCTTTTGATACTGTCCCACATAGAAAGCTTATCAATAAAGTGCAGTCTTTGGGCTTGGACTCCCATATTGTTGAATGGATTAGGCAGTGGCTGAGGGACAGGCAACAGAGGGTTGTAGTCAATGGAGTATATTCAGACCAAGGTCTTGTTACCAGTGGGGTACCTCAGGGATCTGTTCTGGGACCCATATTGTTTAATATCTTTATCAGCGAAATTGCAGAAGGCCTCGATGGTAAGGTGTGTCTTTTTGCTGATGACACAAAGATTTGTAACAGGGTTGATGTTCCTGGAGGGATACACCAAATGGAAAAGGACTTAGGAAAACTAGAGGAATGGTCAAAAATATGGCAACTAAAATTTAATGTTGATAAGTGCAAGATAATGCACCTGGGCCGTAAAAACCCAAGAGCAGAATATAAAATCAGTGATACAGTCCTAACCTCAGTATCTGAGGAAAGGGATTTAGGGGTCATTATTTCAGAAGACTTAAAGGCAGGCAGACAATGTCATAGAGCAGCAGGAAATGCTAGCAGAATGCTTGGGTGTATAGGGAGAGGCATTACTAGTAGAAAGAGGGAGGTGCTCATGCCGCTCTACAGAGCACTAGTGAGACCTCATTTGGAGTATTGTGCTCAGTACTGGAGACCATATCTCCAGAAGGATATTGATACTTTGGAGAGAGTTCAGAGAAGAGCTACTAAACTGGTACATGGATTGCAGGATAAAACTTACCAGGAAAGATTAAAGGAACTTAACATGTATAGCTTGGAAGAAAGACGAGACAGAGGGGATATGATAGAAACTTTTAAATACATAAAGGGAATCAACAAAGTAAAAGAGGAGAGAATATTTAAAAGAAGAAAAACTGCTACAAGAGGACATAGTTTTAAATTAGAGGGGCAAAGGTTTAAAAGTAATATCAGGAAGTATTACTTTACTGAGAGAGTAGTGGATGCATGGAATAGCCTTCCTGCAGAAGTGGTAGCTGCAAATACAGTGGAGGAGTTTAAGCATGCATGGGATAGGCATAAGGCCATCCTTCATATAAGATAGGGCCAGGGGCTATCCATAGTATTTAGTATATTGGGCAGACTGGATGGGCCAAATGGTTCTTATCTGCCGACACATTCTATGTTTCTATGTTTCTATGTAAGTTCCTCTTCATGTTCAGCTTTCTAGCAGAAGCCTGAAGGTTTTGTGCCAATATTGACTGGTATTTGGAACTGTTCATAATACCCTCTAGCTTAACTAAGGCCCCAGTTCCAGCTGACGAAAAACACCCCAACGCATGATGCTGCCACCACCATGTTTCACTGTGAGTATGGTGTTCTTTTGTTGATGTGCAGTGTTGTTTTTGGGCCAAACATATCTTTTGAAATTATGGCCAAAAAGTTCAACCTTGGTTTTATCAGACCATAACACCTTTTCCCACATGATTTTGGGAGACTTCAGATGTGTTTTTGCAAAATGTAGCCTGGCTTAGATGTTTTTCTTTGTAAGAAAAGGCTTTCGTCTTGCCACTCTACCCCATAGCCCAGACATATCAAGAATACGGGAGATTATTGTCACATGTACCACACAGCCAGTACTTTCCAGATATTCCTGCAGCTCCTTTAATGTTGCTGTAGGCCTCTTGGTAGCCTCCCAGACCAGTTTTCTTCTCGTCTTTTCATAGATTTTGAAGGGACGTCCAGTTCTTGGTAATGTCACTGTTGTGCCATATTTTCTCCACTTGATGATGACTGTCTTTACTGTGTTCCATGGTATATCTAATGCCTTGGATATTTTTTTGTACCCTTCTCCTGACTGATACCTTTTAACAATGAGATCCCTCTGATGCTTTGGAAGCTCTCTGTGGACCATGGCTTTTGCTGTGGGATGCGACTAAGAAGATTTCAGAAAAGACCAACTAGAGCAGAAGAACTTTATTTGGGGTTAATCAGAGGCACTTTAAATGATGGCAGGTGTATGCTGACTCCTATTTAACATGATTTTGAATGTGATTTCTTAATTCTGAACACAGCTACATCCCCAGTTATAAGAGGGTGTGCACACTTATGCAACCTCATTATTTTAGGGTTTTTTTTACAGCACAGAAACCTGACATTTTAACAGGGGTGTGTACACTTTTTATATCCACCGTGTGTGTGTGTATATATATATATATACAGTACAGACCAAAAGTTTGGACACACCTTCGCATTCAAAGAGTTTTCTTTATTTTCATGACTATGAAGGCATCAAAACTATGAATTAACACATGTGAAATTATATACATAACAAACAAGTATGAAACAACTGAAAATATGTCATATTCTAGGTTCTTCAAAGTAGCCACCTTTTGCTTTGATTACTGCTTTGCACACTCTTGGCATTCTCTTGATGAGCTTCAAGAGGTAGTCCCCTGAAATGGTCTTCCAACAGTCTTGAAGGAGTTCCCAGAGATGCTTAGCACTTGTTGGCCCTTTTGCCTTCACTCTGCTTAGCTGCTTTTTTCTTGCCATAATACAAATTCTAACAGTTTATTCAGTAGGACTATCAGCTGTGTATCCACCTGACTTCTCCTCAACGCCATTTATAAGGCATCCCTTAAAGAAATCCCATTTATTAAACCTGACAGGGCACACCTGTGAAGTGAAAACCATTTCAGGGGACTCCCTCTTGAAGCTCATCAAGAGAATGCCAAGAGTGTGCAAAGCAGTAATCAAAGCAAAAGGTGGCTACTTTGAAGAACCTAGAATATGACATATTTTCAGTTGTTTCACACTTGTTTGTTATGTATATAATTCCACATGTGTTAATTCATAGTTTTGATGCCTTCATAGTCATGAAAATAAAGAAAACTCTTTGAATGAGAAGGTGTGTCCAAACTTTTGGACTGTACTGTATATTGTAAGAAGGTACAAGGAATCATCGTGGATGATAGGTACGTGTTACCAAGGTTTCTGGCCTCGGAGTTAGAGCCAGTTTTTGTGTGTCAGCATCAGTTGCTGTTTGACACCTTGGTACTTAGCATGGCTCTAATAGCTGATCCGGGAAGGCTCTTACTGGGAGTAGTGAAAATGCTGGGTGAGTGACTGTTCCCCACGTTCCAGGCCGGGTTTTGCCCGGCATAAAACCAGCCAGCACTGCCAGTGGAGAGGATTACCTCCGTATGACAGTGGAGCTCAAAAAATGGGAGGGAAATACCTGTCTTGCCATACACAACACCTCACTGTGTCACACACCCCCCCCCCCCCCCCCCCCTTTGTTCAACCCTGAGGGGGTGGACACACGCCAGACAATGCACCCGGGACAACAGCGTGCGGCTTTTAGCCCTCCAGCACGCCCAAACGAGCCAGGATCTCCATTTTTAATTTGATATAGTTCCGGACATCCTGCTCCCTGAGGTCATAGTAGGCCTTTTGTGGTTCGCCGGACAAAAAGGGCGCAAGGACCTCTGCCCACTTTGCTATTGGCAGCCTTTCTCTTTCCGCCACCCTATCAAATACGGTCAGGTAGGCCTCGATATCATCTTCAAGTGTGAGTTTTTGCAAGGCCCGCTGCAATGTTATGAAGAGTGATAGGATGAATTGCATAGTCCTTCTTTGCCATGAAAATTAACTTAATCCCAAAAAAACCTTTCCACTGCATTTCATTGCTGTCATTAAAGGACCTGCTGAGATCATTTCAGTAATCGTCTTGTTAACTCAGATGAGAATGTTGACGAGCACAAGGCTGGAGATCATTATGTCAGGCTGATTGGGTTAAAATGGTAGACTTGACATGTTAAAAGGAGGGTGATGCTTGAAATCATTGTTCTTCCATTGTTAACCATGGTGACCTGCAAAGAAACGCGTGCAGCCATCATTGCGTTGCATAAAAATGGCTTCACAGGCAAGGATATTGTGGCTACTAAGATTGCACCTCAATCAACAATTTATAGGATCATCAAGAACTTCAAGGAAAGAGGTTCAATTCTTGTTAAGAAGGCTTCAGGGCATCCAAGAAAGTCCAGCAAGCGCCAGGATCGTCTCCTAAAGAGGATTCAGCTGCGGGATCAGAGTGCCACCAGTGCAGAGCTTGCTCAGGAATGGCAGCAGGCAGGTGTGAGCGCATCTGCACGCACAGTGAGGCAAAGACTTTTGGAAGATGGCCTGGTGTCAAGAAGGGCAGCAAAGAAGCCACTTCTCTCCAAAAAAAACATCAGGGACAGATTGATCTTCTGCAGAAAGTATGGTGAATGGACTGCTGAGGACTGGGGCAAAGTCATATTCTCCGATGAAGCCTCTTTCCGATTGTTTGGGGCATCTGGAAAAAGGCTTGTCCGGAGAAGAAAAGGTGAGCGCTACCATCAGTCCTGTGTCATGCCAACAGTAAAGCATCCTGAGACCATTCATGTGTGGGGTTGCTTCTCATCCAAGGGAGTGAGCTCACTCACAATTTTGCCCAAAAACACAGCCATGAATAAAGAATGGTACCAAAACACCCTCCAACAGCAACTTCTTCCAACAATCCAACAACAGTTTGGTGAAGAACAATGCATTTTCCAGCACGATGGAGCACCGTGCCATAAGGCAAAAGTTATAACTAAGTGGCTCGGGGACCAAAACTTTGACATTTTAGGTCCATGGCCTGGAAACTCCCCAGATCTTAATCCCATTGAGAACTTGTGGTCAATCCTCAAGAGGCAGGTGGACAAACAAAAACCCACTAATTCTGACAAACTCCAAGAAGTGATTATGAAAGAATTATTATTATTATTATTATTATTTATTATTAAAGCGCCATTCATTCCATAGCGCTGTACATATGATGAGCGGTGCACATACATAATACAGACAATTGCACTAATCATAAACAAGACAAGTTACAAACTGGTACAGAAGGAGAGAGGGCCCTGCCCGTGAGGGCTTACAATCTACATGGTATGGGTGAAGGACACAGTAGGTGCGAGTTAAGTTGGTCATGGCGGTATAGAGGCAGCGGGGTCACTGGTTGTAGGCTTGTCTGAAGAGGTGGGTTTTCAGGTTTCTTTTGAAGGATTCCAATGTAGGTGAGAGTCTGATATGTTGGGGTAGCGAGTTCCAGAGTATGGGGGATGCACGGGAGATATCTTGGAGTCGATTGTGGGAAGAGGCAATAAGAGGAGAGGAGAGAAGGAGGTCTTGTGAGGATCGAAGAGTGCGTGTGGGGATGTATCGGGAAAGTAGCTCAGAGATGTAGGGAGGGGACAGGTTATGGACGGCCTTGTATGTATTTGTTAGTACTTTGAAGTGAATTCGCTGGGCAATGGGGAGCCAGTGAAGGGATTGGCAGAGGGGAGAGGCAGAGGAGTAATAGGGGGAGAGGTGGATTAGTCGGGCAGCATAGTTGAGGATAGATTGGAGGGGTGCGAGAGTGCTAGATGGAAGGCCACAGAGGAGAATGTTGCAGTAGTCTAGGCGAGAGATAATGAGGGCATGTACAAGAATTTTCACAGATTCAAAGTTAAGGAAAGCACGAATGCGGGAGATGTTTTTGAGTTGGAGGCGGCAGGTGGTGGAAAGAGCTTGGATTTGCGGTCGGAAGGAAAGTGCAGAATCCAAGGTCACTCCAAGGCAGCGGACTTTGTTGACCGGGGAGAGTGTGCAGCCATTGATCATGATAGATAGGTCTGTTGAGGGGGTTGAACAAGTTGGGGGAAAGATTATGAATTCTGTCTTATCCATGTTAAGTTTTAGAAAGCGAGAGGCGAAGAAGGATGATATAGAAGATAGACATTGTGGGATTCTTGATAGTAAGGTGGTGATTTCTGGACCAGAGAGGTAAATTTGTGTGTCGTCAGCGTAGGAGTGATACTGAAAGCCATGAGACTCTATGAGCTGTCCCAGGCCAAAGGTGTAGATAGAGAAGAGCAGGGGTCCTAGGACAGAGCCTTGCGGGACACCAACAGAGAGGGAATGAGACGAGGAGGTGGTGCAAGAGTGGGAGACTCTAAACGTCCGGTCTGTGAGGTATGATGTGATCCAGAAGAGGGCCAGGTCGGTGATGCCAAGAGATGAGAGAGTTTGCAACAGAAGGGAGTGGTCAACAGTGTCGAAGGCAGAGGACAGGTCAAGGAGAAGGAGGACAGAGTATTGTTTCTTGGTTTTGGCTGTCAGTAGGTCATTGATGACTTTAATAAGGGCAGTCTCGGTTGAGTGGTGGGGTCGGAAGCCAGATTGTAGGCGGTCAAAGAGGGAGTGGGAGGACAGTTCTGAATGGACATGTTTTTCAAGTAGCTTTGAGGCATACGGAAGAAGTGATATGGGGCGATAACTGGACAAGGAAGATGGGTCAAGTGAAGGCTTTTTGAGGATGGGTGTAATCGTAGCATGTTTAAAAGCAGAGGGGAAGACACCAGAGTTTAGTGATAGGTTGAAGAGATGAGTTAGGGCTGGGATAAACACTGTGGTGAGGTTAGGGATGAGGTGGGATGGGATTGGGTCAAGTGCACAGGTGGTCAGATGAGATTTGGAGAGTAGAGTGGAGAGTTTTTCTTCTGTAATGGTGGAGAAGCGGGTTTTGGGAGAAGGGGACCGAGCCGTTGTGTAGAGGGTCTGTGGGGACTGTGTGGTGAAGCTTTCTCTGATGTTGACTATCTTTTGTTTGAAATATTTGGCAAAGTCCTCAGCTGAGAAGAGAGGAGAGGGTGGGGGCGCTGGGGGCGGAGAAGGGAGTTAAAAGTGCTAAAAAGTTGTTTAGGGCTGTGTGACAGGGAAGATATGAGAGATGAGAAGTAGGCCTGTTTTGCATCAGCGAGTGAGGATTTAAATATGAGGAGGGATTGCTTGTATGCGGTGAAATGATCATTTGAATGGGATTTCTTCCATTGCCGCTCAGCAGCGCTGGAAGCTTGTCTGAGTTTTTTGGTCAGGTTGGTGTGCCAGGGTTGTCTGTTGATTTTTCGGGTTTTGTTGTGTGTGAGGGGGGCAACAGTGTCCAGAGCTGTACTTATTGTGGTGTTATATAGGGTGGTAGCAGCTTCTGGGTCTAGGAGGGAACAGATGGTAGAGAGTGGGAGAAGAGAGTCGGAAAGCAAGTGAAAGTCGAGATGTTTTAAGGTTCCTGCGGGGGTGTGTTAGTGTGTGGACCGGGGGAGCAGCAGAAGAGACCAGTGAAGAGAAGGTGAGTAGGTTGTGGTCGGATAGGGGGAGAGGCGAATTAGAAAGGTTAGATAGGGAGCAGAGGCGGGTAAAGATCAGATCCAGAGTGTGACCATCTCTGTGGGTGGGAACTAAAGACCACTGTGATAGGCCGAAGGAGGAAGAGAGTGACAGGAGTTTAGAGGCGGCCGAGTGGCATGTGTCAATAGGGATGTTGAAGTCACCCATGATGATAGTGGGGATGTCGGCAGAAAGAAAGTGTAGTAGCCAGGTGTTAAAGTGGTCAAGAAAGATGGTGGCTGGGCCTGGAGGGCGGTAAATGACGGCTACTTGAAGGTTGGAGGGAGAGTAGATGCGAACAGAGTGTACTTCAAATGAGGTGAGCGTAATGGAGGGTGGCAGTGGAATTGGGCTGTAGGAGCAGGTGTCTGATAGGAGGAGACCAACTCCTCCACCATGTTTGCAGCCGGGGCGGGGTGTGTGAGTGAATTGAAATCCACTATAAGAGAGTGCAGCAGGGGAGGAGGTGTCTGAGGGTGTCAGCCATGTTTCAGTGAGACCCAGAAAAGAAAGGTTTTGAGAGATGAACAGTTCATGAATGTATGACAGTTTGTTACAGACAGAGCGCGCGTTCCATAATGCTCCTGCAAGAGGAACCAAAGGAGCAGGGGTCAGAGGAATGGTTATTAGGTTTAAGGGGTTGGAGAAATTTGTAGAAGGAGATTTGTAGTGGGACATGGAGGTGATAGTGGGGATTTGCTGAGGGGGTCCTGGATTTGGAGAGATATCACCAGCAGTAAGGAGAAGCAGAGAAAGTGTTAATAGATGAGAATAAGAGAGGGCATGAGGAGTGTGTGTGTGTGTTTGGGAAGGAAGTGTTTTATGTTGGCAAACAGGTTTGTGCAAGCGATCAGATGAGAAGGTAAAATGTAAGAAGAGATGAATAGTTCCTTGCTGGGTGAATGGATGTGGGGGTATTTCAGGAGGTGTTGGAAAAGTGGGAAGAGTAAGAGGAAAAATTGAAACTTTGTTTGCATTAACTATGTCTGTAATTACCTGTGATCCCCTTCTGGTCCAATTCTGGTATAATTCAGTCAGTGCACTGAAGAGTGGCACTTGAGAGATGTGGCATTTGGAAAGAATGGGTTGCTATCAGTCAGGAATTGGGCCAGAAGTTGATTGAGAGCATGCCCAGTCGAATTGCAGAGGTCCTGAAAAAGAAGGGCCAACACTGCAAATACTGACTCTTTGCATAAATGTCATGTAATTGTCGATAAAAGCCTTTGAAACGTATGAAGTGCGTGTAATTATATTTCACTACATCACAGAAACAATTGAAACAAAGATCTATAAGCAGTTTAGCAGCAAACTTTGTGAAAACTAATATTTGTGTCATTCTCAAAACTTTTGGCCACGACTGTAGATTGCTGTGTGGGTAAGGAGGTCCGACCCCTGAGGAAGCCTTTTTACTGTGACACGTGCGAGGTCTGTCCTCCTTACCCACATCACTGTTTTTCCATCAGTGTCCATAAAACACCTTTCCTTTATTAGCATTTACTGTGCATCACCTTCTCTTTGGGAGACTGCAATCTAGGGCTGCAACGATTAATCAACGTTATCGATAATATTCGATAACGGGATTCGTTGTCAACGAATCCCGTTATCGAATAATCGGCCGATTCGTTGCTATGCGGGAGCGGGCGGGCGCTATACCTGCGGGTCCTTGAACTTTAGATCGCTGCATCTTTATTACCTTACAATGAAGCTCCAGTAACAGGCAGAGCAGGCGGCGTAACGTCACTTACTCACGTGACGCGCATGCTCCGCCTGCTTCATTTATAAAGTAGGTGGAGCAGGCGCGTCACGTGAGTAGGTGACGTAACGCCGCCGCCCGCTCTGCCTGTTACTGGAGCTTTATTGTAAGGTAAAAGAAGATGCACTGATTTAAAGTAAAAGTTACTGCCGGTTAAGGAATACTGCTGTGAGCGGCGGGGCCAGGGCTGTTATGGGGAGGGAGATCTGTATATGGCACTGTTATGGAGGGGATCTGTGTATGGCACTGTTATGGGGAGGGGGATCTGTGGATGACACTGCTATGGGGGAGATCTGTGGATGACACATATAGCATAAGATGCTATATAGTGTCATCCATAGATCCCCCCCATAGCATAGTCATCCACAGGTCCCCCTCCCCATAACATTGTCATCCACAAATCCCCCTCCCCATAACAGTGCCATCCACAGATCCCCCTCCCCATAACAGTGCCACCCACAGATCCCCCTCCCCATAACAGTGCCATCCACAGATCCCCCTCCCCATAACAGTGCCATCCACAGATCCCCCTCCCCATAACAGTGCATTCCACAGATTCCTCTCCCCATAACAGTGCACAGATCCCCTCCCCATAACAGTGCCATCCGCAGATCCCCCATAACAGTGCCATCCACAGATCCCCCATAACAGTGCCATCCACAGATCCCCTCCATAACAGTGCCATCCACAGAACCCTCCATAACAGTGCCATCCACAGAACCCCTCCATAACAGTGCCATCCACAGATCCCCTCCATAACAGTGCCATCCACAGAACCCTCCATAACAGTGCCATCCACAGAACCCTCCATAACAGTGCCATCCACAGATCCCCTCCATAACAGTGCCATCCACAGAACCCTCCATAACAGTGCCATCCACAGAACCCCTCCATAACAGTGCCATCCACAGAACCCCTCCATAACAGTGCCATCCACAGAACCCCTCCATAACAGTGCCATCCACAGAACCCCTCCATAACAGTTCCATCCACAGATCCCCCCATAATAGTGCCATCCACAGATCCCCCCATAATAGTGCCATCCACAGATCCCCCCATAATAGTGCCATCCATAGATCCCCATAACAGTGTGTCATCCACAGATCCCCCATAACAGTGACATACACAGATCCCCCCCCATAACAGTGCCATCCACAGAGCCCCCATAACAGTGCCATCCACAGAGCCCCCATAACAGTGCCATCCACAGATCCCCCATAACAGTGCCATCCACAGATCCCCAATAACAGTGCCACCCACAGATCCCCTCCATAAGTGCCATCTACAGAACCCCTCCATAAGTGCCATCCACAGAACCCCTCCATAACAGTGCCATCCACAGATCCCCCATAACAGTGCCATTCACAATTTGTTTTAATATGGCATAATTTTTCAAGTACAATCATAAAAAAAACCTTTTTTTTGTCATTTTGGTGTTTTTTCCCGATTAATCAATGAAATTATCGACAACTAATCGATTATTCAAATAATCATTAGCTGCAGCCCTACTGCAAACAGATGCCAGCCATTTTTCATATAGTGTTTTTTTTAAAAAAAAGGTTTTTAAATAACCTCCAAATATTGAGATTAGTACAGTTAAAGCAAATCTGCAGGCCACTTAGTTGAGATTAATTTTGCTCAATATATGTTTACCTCCTACCTGATAAACTTTAATTTGTTTCTTATCTTTTGGCCATGTGCTTAGAAAAAGCAGACACTTTAAACAAGCTGAGCTGCGGTGTAAAGCATGGATGGAGTGTTCTGAGCCTGTGATGAGACAGAAGGTGTATTATTGTTCATTTCAGACTAGTATACTCTTATAGTTGGAGCCAGTGCTTATAGCTTTATCCTTCTGGAGCAGAAATTAACCCCTTAAGGACCTAGGACGTACCGGTACGCCCTATTTCCCGAGTCCTTAAGGACCCAGGACGTACCGGTACGTCCTGACTTAAAATCTGTATTCCGGCGCCCCAGGGGTTAATTGGAACGGGATTTCGGCTGAAATCATTCAGCCGGCATCCCGTAACAATGCAGGGGGGGGGGTCATTTGACCCCCCCGTATCGGCGATCGCAGCAAACCGCAGGTCAATTCAGACCTGCGGTTTGCTGCGCTTTTTGCAGTTTCTGATCGCCGCGGTCCCTGACCGCGGGGATCAGAAACTTTAGAGTGGCTAAAATAAATATTTTTCACCCCCCCCCTGCACCCCTGCACGATTTTATGCCGGCGGGTGGTGCGGGGGGGGTGTCGCAGGCGGTGCGGGAGGCGGGCGGTGCGGCAGGCGGGATCGCGATCCCCCGCCCGCCTCCCCATGAACGATCGTTGGCTTCTAGTGGTTGTACCAGGGTGCAAGCACATTGCTGGCACCCTGGTATAAACGGCTGACATCTGTGAAGATGTCAGCCGTTTAACCCTTTCCATACCGCGGTCCGTACGGACCGCTGTATGGAAAAAGTTAACTGTCATCGATCAGGGAGCTCCCTCCCTCTCCATCGGGGGGCTGCTGTGCCTTTGCAGCCCCCCGATGGAGAGGGAGAGAGCCCCCAGAGAGCCCCCCTCAGCCCCGTGCTTACCCTTCCCCGTCTGCGAAGTTCTGAGCAGACGGGGAGGGTTCCCATGGCAACAGGACGCCTGCTCAGGCGTCCTGCTGTCCATGGTGCTGAACAGATCTATGCTAAAAGCACAGATCTGTTCAGTGTAAGTAAAATACAGTACAGAACAATATATATTGTTCTGTACTGTATTATACAGACACCAGACCCACTGGATCTTCAAGAACAAAGTGGGTCTGGGTCACAAAAATGTAAAAAAAAGTGAAAAAAGTTAAGATAAAAAAAAACATTTATCACTGAATAAAAATTAAAAAAATAAAATAAAGTACACATATTAGGTATCGCCGCGTCCGTAACGACCTGATCTATAAAATGGTCATGTTACTTTCCCCGCACGGTGAACGCCATAAAAATAAAAAAATAAAAACTATGAGAAAATTGAAATTTTGCCCACCTTACTTTCCAAAAAAGGTAATAAAAGTGATCAAAAAAGTCGCATGTACGCCAAAATAGTACCAATCAAACCGTCATCTCATCCCGCAAAAAATGAGACCCTACTCAAGATAATCGCCCAAAAGCTGAAAAAACTATGGCTCTTAGACTATGGAGACACTAAAACATGATTTTTTTTTTTCAAAAATGAACTCATTCTGTAAAACTTACATAAATAAAAAAAAAGTATACATATTAGGTATCGCCGCGTCCGTATCGACCGGCTCTATAAAAATATCACATGACCTAACCCCTCAGATGACCACCGTAAAAAAATAAAAATAAAAACAGTGTAAAAAAAGCCATTTTTTGCCATCTTACGTCACAAAAAGTGTAATAGCAAGCGATCAAAAAGTCATATGCACCCCAAAATACTGCCAATCAAACCGTCATCTCATCCCGCAAAAAATGAGACCCTACTCAACATAATCGCCCAAAAACTGAAAAAACTATGGCTCTTAGAATATGGAGACACTAAAACATTTTTTGGGTTTTAAAAATGAAGTTATTGTATAAAACTTACATAAATAAAAAAAAATGTATACATATTAGGTATCGCCGCGTCCGCGACAACCTGCTCTATAAAAATACCACATGATCTAACCTGTCAGATGAATGTTGTAAATAACAAAAAAAAAAAACGTGCCAAAAAAGCTATTTCTTGTTACCTTGCTGCACAAAAAGTGTAATATAGAGCAACCAAAAATCATATGTACCCTAAACTAGTACCAACAAAACTGCCACCCTATCCCGTAGTTTCTAAAATGGAGTCACTTTTTTGGAGTTTTTACTCTAGGGGTGCATCAGGGGGGCTTCAAATGGGACATGGTGTAAAAAAAAAACAGTCCAGCAAAACCTGCCTTCCAAAAACCGTATGGAATTCCTTTCCTTCTGCACCCTGCCGTGTGCCCGTACAGCAGTTTACGACCACATGTGGGGTGTTTCTGTAAACTACAGAATAAGGGCCATAAATATTGAGTTTTGTTTGGCTGTTAACCCTTGCTTTGTAACTGGAAAAAAAATATTAAAATGGAAAATCTGCCAAAAATGTGAAATTTTGAAATTGTGTCTCTATTTTCCATTAAATCTTGTGCAACACCTAAAGGGTTAACAAAGTTTGTAAAATCAGTTTTGAATAGCTTGAGGGGTGTAGTTTCTTAGATGGGGTCACTTTTATGGAATTTCTAATCTAGGGGTGCATCAGGGGGGCTTCAAATGGGACATGGTGTCAAAAAACCAGTCCAGCAAAATCTGGCTTCCAAAAACCAAACCGCGCACCTTTCACTCTACGCCCTACTGTGTGCCCGTACAGTAGTTTACGGCCACATATGGGGTGTTTCTGTAAACGGCAGAGTCAGGGCAATAAAGATACAATCTTGTTTGGCTGTTAACCCTTGCTTTGTTAGTGGAAAAAATGGGTTAAAATTGAAAATTAGGCAAAAAAATGAAATTCTCAAATTTCATCCCCATTTGCCAATAACTCTTGTGCAACACCTAAAGGGTTAACGACGTATGTAAAATCAGTTTTGAATACCTTGAGGGGTGTAGTTTCTTAGATGGGGTCACTTTTAGGGAGTTTCTCCTCTAGGGGTGCATCAGGGGGCTTCAAATGGGACATGGTGTCAAAAAACCAGTCCATAAAAATCAGCCTTCCAAAAACCAAACGGCGCACCTTTCACTCTACGCCCTGCTGTGTGGCCGTACAGTAGTTTACGGTCACATATTGGGTGTTTCTGTAAACGGCAGAGTCAGGGCAATAAAGATACAATCTTGTTTGGCTGTTAACCCTTGCTTTGTTAGTGGAAAAAATGGGTTAAAATGAAAAATTTGACAAAAATATGAAATTCTCAAATTTCCTCCCCATTTGCCAATAACTCTTGTGCAACACCTAAAGGGTTAACAATGTATGCAAAATCAGTTTTGAATACCTTGAGGGGTGTAGTTTCTTAGATGGGGTCATTTTTGGGTGGTTTCTATTATGTAAGCCTCGCAAAGTGACTTCAGACCTGAACTGGTCGCTAAAAATTGAGTTTTTTTAAATTTCTGAAAAATTTCAAGATTTGCTTCTAAACTTCTAAGCCTTATAACATCCCCAAAAAATAAAATATCATTCCCAAAACAATTCAAACATGAAGTAGACATATGGGGAATGTAAAGTCATCACAATTTTTTGGGGTATTACTATGTATTACAGAAGTAGAGAAACTGAAACTTTGAAATTTGCTAATTTTTTTCAAATTTTTGGTAAATTAGGTATTTTTTTGTGCAAAAAAAATAATTTTTTTGACTTCATTTTACCAGTGTTATGAAGTACAATATGTGACGAAAAAACAATCTCAGAATGGCCTGGATAAGTCAAAGCGTTTTAAAGTTATGAGCACTTAAAGTGACACTGGTCAGATTTGCAAAAAATGGCCTGGTCCTTAAGGTGAAAATGAGCCCGGTCCTTAAGGGGTTAAAAGCTGCTAAGCAGCAAGTACTGAAGCAAATGACTAGGAGGTAAGAAAATCCCACAGCTAATGATTGTGTGCCTTGTTCAAGAAGGAAGGTGGTTTAGCGGCAAAGAGGTATGTTGACATGCACCATTGAGTACCAAAAATGTCTAAACATATGTTATCATTTAGCATCAGACATTTGGTGCAAATTTGACTGTCTACATACAAGGGTTAGTAGAAATAATTGGCACTATGGAAGAAGGTGGTGCTCCTATCCTGGGTTGCAGGCCCATTAGCACTCACCTTTTGATGGTAATAAATCTTCACGTTATTGCCATAAACAATATGCAGACAGATTGGAGGTGTTTCGGCTAAACAAGCATGCTTGCTTATTACATATTAGGATTAGTAAATCTGCCACATTGTGTACGTGTTAGCTGGGGCTACACGGTGACACGACAGCAATTCTTAGAAAGTCTTTTAGGGCTGCAATTTGGCTGTGTAAACACACTCAAATCTCGGAAAAGTCACAGTAGAGTCACACTCAGCTTTGCATTGTGGCCTATGATAGCAAAGTCATGTGTCCCTTGCTACCAAAAACCTATACATCAGATTTTTTTGAGACTGTGGCGCATCGTATCATAGCCCTATTGACAATCACTAGAGGATAGCCACAATGTGACATTGTGATCTTCATGTAGCCCAGCCTAACAACCATTCATTTGATTGATCTCTGTCTGCATGGAAACCAAGGGCTGCAGTGGAATAAATTCATGGCATTTTGACAGTATTTGCCATAAATGTCTGATTTTGGGGGAAGTCACCAGAGAGGGAGAAAAAATGCTGATTTACCGAAACCGCAAGACGTTTAGGGTAGAGTAATGAAGTGATTGTGTGCTTATTAATTTCATTTTTCAGGATGCAGATCTAATACGGATGCCTTTTTGCACTTACATATATCAGTGTGATTTTATTTTATGTTAGGGGTTGTCTCACTTGCAATCCATCAGTGGTGGCCGTGCTGGCACAATATAGGTAAAAGCACTAGCCTATGTGCCCTCCCACGGTCCCGGCCACCAGAGAGGCTTACGCTTTCTCCTATAGTCTGCAAGCAGGACCACCACTGCTAGATTGCAGAATGGTCGTAACCATGGAAACAAGCAGTGTGTAATGTGATAGAAAAATGAATCCAGCCAGCAAAGGAGACAATATGGAGAATCACAATAAAGTCCTTCCTTTATATTTCTTATTCACTTTCAACCACTTCTGGCTTTGGCACAAGAAGCTGTGTGTGAGACCACTCCTAGTCAGACTCTTTTATGAACTACATACTACAGTCAGGACAAAATGCTGCATCTGATATTGTTTCAGCGACACTACGAAATGTAATAAAGGTATGCTACAGAATATAACTAAGTATTTTTTTTTTTACTTGTGTGTTGGTAAAAACGTGCTATATATTTCAAATAATGTTGCATAATTTCTGACCTGGTGATACCCCCCTTTCAGCATGTAGTTGTGCAGTCTTACAAGAAATGTTGCTCTGTTAAGGGCAAAGGTGAGGAAATGCTTCCAGGAACAAGTGAGCTGCTTCTAAAGACCTCCTTTCAGCCTCCCGGAGCTGTCAATCTGTCCTATAATGGTAGCACAAGTGAGAAGTCAATGCACGGCTGTTTTATTTGACACGACCACTGAGTTAAGAGTGCGTAATGGCTAGAGGGGACAGATAAGCAGAATGTATTGTGTCAGCCTGTCTCACTTCAAATGCTCCACTAAACGTTTGCTGATGAGCCATAGATTGGGTTAAATAGCAGGATAATTGCAGCAACCATCTTCCTTGTTATTGCTTGTATTACATGTGTATCTGCTCTTGCCTCAGGCAGTGGAGGATTTTTTTCTTCTCCCTGCACATCCACAGTATACACAGTCTCCAGTATTGTCAAGCAACTGTTACAGAGCCAAGCGGGTTATTATAAATGACTTTTCAGTAGAAAGGGAAAAAAGGGAAATGTCAAAGCTTCCTGAAAATAACTTTCTGCCAAGCATACCCGCAGCATATTTCTCTGACAGAAGCAGTTTTGCATTGCGTTCTTGTATAGGCCATGAAACTAACAAGACAGTCTATTGAGAGGGCTGTACTGTTATCCTTGTGTATAGAAACATCTGCAGAACAATAACACCTTTTCACACTTTACAAGGCTTCTTCCTTTGACCTTTCTTTCATATATTTTTTCAGTATCTGAGGAGAATGCTATGATTCATTGCCTCTCAAAGAGTATTCCAAGTATAAAGTATTCTAATTTCTCTTCTCCATTGGCAATTGCAGAATATGGGGGTCATTTATTAACTGTTGTATACCATTTTTTCATGTATTAACCCCTACCTGAAGCAGTGATTTTCTGTTTTATCGTTTTTCACTCCCTGCCTTTCCAAAGCCATAACTTTTTTTTATTTTTCCGTTATTATTTATTATTCTGTTATTTTTTGCAAGACAAGTTGCACTTTCTAATGGCACCATTTAATATTGTATAGAATGTAGTGGGAAGCTGGAAAAAAAAAAAATAATCGGATGGAATTCGAAAAATTCTGCCACAGTTCTATGGGTTTTGTTTTTTCATGGCGTTCACTATTCAGTAAAACTGACTTGTGCTCTTCATTCTCCAGGTCAGTACGACCTTGCGTTTTAATACTGAAGAAAAAATAAAAACAATTTTTTTTTATTTTTTATTTTTTTTATTGCCATATTCTGACACCCCTACCTTTTTTTTTTATAGTTATATCTATGGATATGTGTGAGGGCTCATCTGTAGTTTTTGTATATACCATTTTGGGGTGTGTATGACTTTTTGATCACTTTTATAAAATTTTTGGGGGAAGGTAAAGTGATAAAAAAAAACTGCGAATTGACCATTTTAATTTTTTCTGTATGGGATACGTTTTTATATATTTTAATAGTAGTAGATGCACCTAGGTTTAGAGAAGAAAAATAAGAAAAAAATATTTTTCATAAGAGCTCAGAGGGGCTCAGAACAGACCCCTATTGTTAATAAGACCCCCAATCAAACTTCAGATCAGACTCACAATGTTAATAAGACCCTCAATCAGACCTTAGATTAGACCCTCAATGTTAATAAGGCCCCTATTCAGACTTCCATGTTAATAAGCCTCCTTATTAATCAGACCTCCATGTTAATGACCCCATATTGATCAGACTTCAGATCAGACTGGCATGTTAATAAGACCCCCATATTAATCAGACCTCAGATCAGACCAACCTCACCTCTCCTGCTGTGGATGCCGCTCCTGACACCCAGCTCCTGCTCTTCCAAGTCTTTTGCCGCACTGTGCTGTGACTCAACGCCATACAGAGTGAGGTCACAGAGCGCTGACGTTCTCACACTGTGCGCAGGATACAGCACAGCATACAGCCATAAGACGCACCTAGGTTTTAGAGGAGGAAAATAAGAAAAAAACTAATTTTTCATCAGAGCTCAGCCCAGACCCCCGATGTTAATCCGACTTCAGCTCAGAGCCTCAATCAGACCGCCAATGTTAATAAGACCTCCAATCAGACCTCAGATCAGACTCCCAATGTTTATAAGACCCCCACTCAGACCCCCTTATTAATCAGATCAGACCTCCATGTTAATAAAACCCGCATATTAATCAGAACTTAGATCAGAAAGGGAAAAAATAAAGCAACTCACCACTCCTGCTTCGGATGCTGCTCCTTTTGCCGTACTGTGACCCAATGCCGCACAGCGTGAGGTCACATAGCGCCGACGTCCTCACTTTGTGTGCAGGAAACATTGTGTGGCCAAGAGAGACCAGGACGTGGTGAGTATAGAGCCCAGGGAGCGCTGCATTCACCGCATCCAGGGCCACCTGTACTAATGAGTGCTTCCACATTGACATTTTCTCCCCACTTTGGGGGAAAAGTGCATCCTGTAGGTAGAAAAAATGTATTCATTAATTAACTTTTTTTTTTTTACTCCTTTTTTTTTTTTTTTTTTTTTAAGATCCCAAGTGGATAACATCATGCAATCATCAGATGGCAATTTGTATAGGGTATTGGAATTTCCTTTGTTATCCTATACAGAAATAGCTATATTACAGTTCCGTACTGCCACCTGCTGGCCTGAATTGTAATATACAAGTAATGAGCCTGGAAGCCTAGTACAGGCTCAGGCTCATTACTGCAGTGCTTTACAGAGGGAGGGGTCTACCTCTGACTCCATTGCCCCCCGCGCTGCGGTGACCCCCTGTTGCTATGGCAGCTTCGATGCCTTACACAGGCATCAGAGCCTGCCAGCTATGGAAGTCCAGGAGATCCAGCCCCCAGGCTGGGTCTCTTAGGCAACTGTCAGCATCTTACATTGTAAGACACTGACAGTTCAATACAGCATGTGTTTTTTAATAATAAAAAATAAAGTTTCTAGTAAAGAAGAAAAGGCCCCGTCACCATTAAATTATTATGTAAAATAAAAATCGCACATTTTAGATATCACCGCATCTGTAACGACTGGCTCTATAAAAATGTCACATGATCTACCACCTGTGCAAAAAAAGCCATTTTTTATCGCTTAACATCACAAAAAGTGTAATACCAAGCGATCAAAAAGACATATGTACCCCAAAATAGTACCAATCAAACCGTCATCTCTTCCCACAAAAAATGAGCGCCTACATGAGACAATCACCCCAAAAAAAAATTGCTTTCAGAAAATGGAGATGCTAAAACATGATTTTTTTTCAAAAAGGCTTTTATTGTGTAAAACTGAAATAAATTATAAAAAAGTAGATATATTAGGTATCACTGCGTCCATAACAACTGGCTTTATAAAAAAATCACATGATCTACCGCCTAAGGTGAATTCCATTAAAAAAAATAATTTAAAACTATGCTAAATCAACCAATTTTTTGGTCACTTTGCCCCATTAAGTGTAAAATTGAGTGATCAAAAAAATCATACGTACCCAAAAGTGGTACCTATAAAAACGTCAACTCTTCCCGCAAAAAATGAGCCCCTACACGAGATGATAAGCAGAAAAATAAAAATATAGCTTTCAGAAAATGGTGACACAAAAACATGATTTTTTTACTAATGCTTCTATTGTATAAAAATAAAAAAAATAGACATATTAGGTACATAATGACCTGCTTTATTAAAATATCACATGATCTACCTGCTCATGAACGCTGATAAAAAAAGAAAATATATTTTTTGGTCACCTTGCCCTAAAAAAGTGTGCAAATAAAAATGTCAGCTCTTTCTGCAAAAAAAAAGAGTCCCTACATGTGACCCCATTTTGGAAAGAAGACACCCCAAGGTATTCAATAAGGGGCATGGCGAGTTCATAGAAATTTTTTTTTTTTGGCACAAGTTAGCGGAAATTGATATTTTTAATTTTTTTCTCACAAAGTCTCCCGTTCCGCTAACTTGGGACAAAAATTTCAATCTTTCATGGACTCAATATGCCCCTCACGGAATACCTGGGGGTGTCTTCTTTCCGAAATGGGGTCACATGTGGGGTATTTATACTGCCCTGGCATTCTAGGGGCCCTAAAGCGTGAGAAGAAGTCTGGAATATAAATGTCTAAAAAAATCTACGCATTTGGATTCCGTGAGGGGTATGGTGAGTTCATGTGAGATTTTATTTTTTGACACAAGTTAGTGGAATATGAGACTTTGTAAGAAAAAAAAAAATAATTCCGCTAACTTGGGCCAAAAAAATGTCTGAATGGAGCCTTACAGGGGGGTGATCAATGACAGGGGGGGTGATCAATGACAGGGGGGGTGATCAATGACAGGGGGGGTGATCAATGACAGGGGGGTGATCAATGACAGGGGGGGTGATCAATGACAGGGGTGGTGATCAATGACAGGGGGGTGATCAGGGAGTCTATATGGGGTGATCACCACAGTCATTGATCACCCCCCCTGGAAGGCTCCAGGGAGACGACTGTATGTGTTTTGCAGATCCGATCCATCTATCAGTGGATCCGTAAAAATCATGCGGACATCTGAATGGAGCTTTACAGGGGGTTGATCAATGACAGGGGTGTAATCAATGACAGGGGGGTGATCAATGACAGGGGGGTGATCAGGGAGTCTATATGGGGTGATAACCACAGTCATTGATCACGCCCCTGTAAGGCTTCATTCAGACGTCCGTATGCGTTTTGCGGATCCGATCCATCTATCAGTGCATCCGTAAAAATCATGCGGACATCTGAATGGAGCTTTACAGGGGGGTAATCAATGACAGGGGGGTGATCAGGGAGTCTATATGGGGTGATAACCACAGTCATTGATCATGCCCCTGTAAGGCTTCATTCAGACGTCCGGATGCGTTTTGCGGATCCGATCCATCTATCAGTGCATCCGTAAAAATCATGCGGACGTCTGAATGGAGCTTTACAGGGGGGTAATCAATGACAGGGGTGTAATCAATGACAGGGGGGTGATCAGGGAGTCTATATGGGGTGATAACCACAGTCATTGATCATGCCCCTGTAAGGTTTCATTCAGACGTCCGGATGCGTTTTGCGGATCCGATCCATCTATCAGTGCATCCGTAAAAATCATGCGGGGTCCGGATCTTCTTAACACTGCAACAGCTGATAGCGATGTCCCGTCTTTTATTCTTACAACGATCCAAGCTACAGGACAGTTCCTCCAATCAGCTGATGAGATTTTCCCGCCACTTGAGCACTGGCCAATCATCTTCTCGCCATCTGACAGCTGTCAATATCCAACATCTGACAGGACCAGCTGGATCCGGATAAAACCAGGTAAGACCTGTCAAAATAAGAAGGGGGGGGGAGAAAACAGCAACCACACAGCAACACTGAAACTGCCAGAACATTAAAACCACCTGACAGGAAAAGTGCCCATGTCCCCATGTGTCCCCCAAGCTATCCGCTCTGGGGGGCCCCTGCATGGAGGACATAGGACACATAATGACCAACCATAACTATAACCAGTAAATAAGACACCAAACACTTAGTTGGATAAAATAGGCCGTGTTGCTTTATTATGGGGTAACTTAAATGTAATGAACCAGTGAATCTTTAATAAAACCATGAACCAAGGTCAATTAATAGACCAATAAGACCAATGACAACCAAGCCCACCCAGCATTAGCTGGGTGACTTTTACCCACAAGGCCGAGGCTTAACGGGCCGAGGCCCCCCCCCATCTGAATGGAGCTTTACAGGGGGGTAATCAATGACAGGGGGGTGATCAGGGAGTCTATATGGGGTGATAACCACAGTCATTGATCATGCCCCTGTAAGGCTTCATTCAGACGTCCGGATGCGTTTTGCGGATCCGATCCATCTATCAGTGGATCCGTAAAAATCATGCGGACGTCTTATGGAGCTTTACAGGGGGTTGATCAATGACAGGGGGGTGATCAGGGAGTCTATATGGGGTGATCAGGGGCTAATAAGGGGTTAATAAGTGACGGGGGGGGTGTAGTGTAGTGTAGTGGTGCTTGGTGGGACTTTACTGAGCTACCTGTGTCCTCTGGTGGTCGATCCAAACAAAGGGGACCACCAGAGGACCAGGTAGCAGGTATATTAGACGCTGTTATCAAAACAGCGTCTAATATACCTGTTAGGGGTTAAAAAAAACACATCTCCAGCCTGCCAGCGAACGATCGCCGCTGGCAGGCTGGAGATCCACTCTCTTACCTTCCGTTCCTGTAAGCGCGCGCGCGCCTGTGTGCGCGCGTTTACAGGAAATCTTGCGTCTCGCGAGATGACGCATATATGCGTGACTGTGCGCAGGGCTGCCACCTCCAGAACGCGATCCTGCGTTAGGCGGTCCGGAGGTGGTTAAGAGGTATGGAAAAAAAAAAAAAAACTTTACAAAAAGCAGGTGAAGGTCAATCGTTCATTGAGACCAGCAGGGGCTTGCGAACGGCATCTATAAATCCATTCTGCTTCTTTCCGCAGAATCTTATTGTCCCAGTCCCCTTTTCTCGGGGACATGGGTACAAGTTCTAATGCCGAGAAGCTGAGTGAGCGGGGGTCCCCCGAGTGATATTTGTGTACGTGACTCGCCACTGGTGTAATTCTGTTGTTCTTGATGTCATTTACATGCTCGCCCACCCTTTTTCTTAGTTCCCTCTTAGTTCCCTAAAAGTCTTTCCGATATAGTCCTTGGGACATCCTGTTATCTGATTTATGATGTTATCTATTACAATCACTATCTTTTAACCCCTTAAGGACACAGCCTTTTTACACCTTAGGACCAGGCCATTTTTTGAAAATCTGACCAGAGTCCCTTTAAGTGCTGATAACTTTAAAACGCTTTGACTTATCCAGGCCGTTCTGAGATTGTTTTTTCGTCACATATTGTACTTCATGACACTGGTAAAATGGAGTCAAAAAAATAATTTTTTTTGCACCAAAAAATACCTAATTTAACAAAAAATTTGGAAAAATTTGCAAATTTCAAAGTTTCAGTTTCTCTACTCCTGTAATACATAGTAATACCCCCAAAAATTGTGATGACTTTACATTCCCCATATGTCTACTTCATGTTTGAATTGTTTTGGGAATGATATTTTATTTTTTGGGGATGTTATAAGGCTTAGAAGTTTAGAAGCAAATCTTGAAATTTTTCAGAAATTTACAAAAACTCAATTTTTAGGGACCAGTTCAGGTCTCAAGTCACTTTGCGAGGCTTACATTATAGAAACCACCCAAAAATGACCCCATCTAAGAAACTACACCCCTCAAGGTATTCAAAACTGATTTTACATACGTCGTTAACCCTTTAGGTGTTGCACAAGAGTTATTGGCAAATGGCGATGAAATTTGAGAATTTCATTTTTTTGCCTAATTTTCCATTTTAACCCATTTTTTCCACTAACAAAGCAAGGGTTAACAGCCAAACAAGACTGTATCTTTATTGCCCTGACTCTGCTGTTTACAGAAACACCCAATATGTGGCCGTAAACTACTGTACGGGCACACAGCGGGGCGTAGAGTGAAAGGTGCGCCGTTTGGTTTTTGGAGGGCTGATTTTGCTGGACTGTTTTTTTGGCACCATGTCCCATTTGAAGCCCCCCTGATGCACTTCTAGATTATAAACTCCATAAAAGTGACCCCATCTAAGAAACTACACCCCTCAAGGTATTCAAAACTGATTTTACAAACTTTGTTAACCCTTTAGGTGTTGCACAAGATTTAATGGAAAATAGAGATACAATTTCAAAATTTCACTTTTTTGGCAGATTTTCCATTTTAATATTTTTTTTCCAGTTACAAAGCAAGGGTTAACAGCCAAACAAAACTCATTATTTATGGCCCTAATTCTGTAGTTTACAGAAACACCCCATATGTGGTCGTAAACCGCTGTACGGGCACACGGCAGGGCGCAGAAGGAAAGGAACACCATATGGTTTTTGGAAGGCAGGTTTTGCTGGACTGTTTTTTTTTACACCATGTCCCATTTGAAGCCCCCCTGATGCACCCCTAGAGTAGAAACTCCAAAAAAGTGACCCCATCTTAGAAACTACGGGATAGGGTGGCAGTTTTGTTGGTACTAGTTTAGGGTACATATGATTTTTGGTTGCTCTATATTACACTTTTTGTGCGTCAAGGTAACAAGAAATAGCTTTTTTGGCACCGTTTTTTTTTTGTTATTTACAACATTCATCTGACAGGTTAGATCATGTGGTAATTTTATAGAGCAGGTTGTCACGGACGCGGCGATACCTAATATGTATACAATTTTTTTTATTTATGTAAGTTTTACACAATGATTTCATTTTTAAAACCAAAAAAATGTTTTAGTGTCTCCATAGTCTAAGAGCCATAGTTTTTTCAGTTTTTGGGCGATTATCTTAAGTAGGGTCTCATTTTTTGCGGGATGAGATGACGGTTTGATTGGCATCTATTTTGGGGTGCATATGACTTTTTGATTGCTTGCTATTACACTTTTTGTGACGTAAGATGACAAAAAATGGCTTTTTTTACACCGTTTTTATTTTTATTTTTTTACGGTGGTCATCTGAGGGGTTAGATCATGTGATATTTTTATAGAGCCGGGCGATACGGACGCGGCGATACCTAATATGTATACTTTTTTTTTATTTATGTAAGTTTTACACAATGATTTCATTTTTGAAACAAAAAAAATGATGTTTTAGTGTCTCCATAGTCTAAGAGCCATAGTTTTTTCAGTTTTTGGGCGATTATCTTGGGTAGGGTATGATTTTTGCGGGATGAGATGACGGTTTGATTGTTACAATTTTGGCGTACATGCGACTTTTTGGATCACTTTTATTACCTTTTTTGGCAAGTAAGGTGGGCAAAATTTCAATTTCATCATAGTTTTTTTATTTTTATGGTGTTCACCGTTCGGGTAAAGTAACATGACCGTTTTATAGATCAGGTCGTTACGGACGCGGCGATACCAAACATGTGTAGGGAATTTTATTTTTTTTCATTTTTTATCAGTGATAAATGTGTTTTTTGATTTTTACTTTTTTTTCACTTTTATTCACTTTTTTTGGACCCAGACCCACTTGGTTCTTGAAGATCCAGTGGGTCTGATGTCTGTATAATACAGTACAGAACAATATATATTGTTCTGTACTGTATTTTACTTACACTGAACAGATCTATGCTTTTAGCACAGATCTGTTCAGCACCATGGACAGCAGGACGCCTGAGAGGCGTCCTGTTGCCATGGGAACCTTCCCCGTCTGCTCAGAACTTCGCAGACGGGGAAGGGTAAGGAGGGGATCTCTCTGGGGGCTGTCTGGGGGCTCTCTCCCTCTCCATCGGGGGGCTGCAAAGGCACAGCAGCCCCCCGATGGGAGAGGGAGGGAGCTCCCTACGCTGTTAACCTTTTCCTGAAAGGGTTAAACGGCTGACATCGCATCGCAGATGTCAGCCGTTTATATCAGGGTGCCAGCAATGTGCTGGCACCCTGGTATACCCACTGAACACCAATGAATTTTCAAGGGGAGGCGGGCGGGGGATCGCGATCCCGCCTGCCGCACCTCCCGCACCGCAACGCAACCCTCCCCCTGCACCTCCCGCCACCATAAAAATCATTCGGGGGTGCAGGGGGGGGTGAATAAAACTTTTTTTAGGCATATAAAGTTTCTGATCGACCGCGGGGACCAGAAACTGCAGAAATCGCAGCAAACCGCAGGTCTGAATTGACCTGCGGTTTGCCGCGATCGCCGACATGGGGGGGTCACGGGACCCCCCCGCGCATTTAGCCTAGGTGCCTGCTCAATGATTTGAGCAGGCACCGGGTTCCGATCACTGCCGGCCGGGCGGCAGTGATCGGAACAACACATGACGTACCGGTACGTCATGTGTCCTTAAGAGGTTAACCGACCCCCTGATGAACCATAGTGGGGAAACGCGTCGGGGTAGAAATTGACATCAATTGTGTAAAAAATTCCAAATGTACAGGGTTGTACAGGGCTAGACAGGGGAGGTACGGGGACAGGGTGATCCCACCATCAGGGTTCATCCCTGGGCAGAGGACTATCTTATAAGGAGAGAATCATCCCCAATACCCATAGTAAGGTGCCCAACCCTCCACCCACTCCCCAACCTCCATTGAATGTCATTAATGCCCCTGGAATTTATACGTATCTTATTTATCTAGTTTATTCACTATTTTCACCAATTCACGGTGGTAGCTGGGCAACATCTTGTCCTGTTATTATTTTGGATACCCGGTTATCAGAGGGTGTACATTTATTTCTGCTTTTTAAAGTAAATCTAATAAAAGCGACATTTTAGAAGGGTCCAATTTCCAGGCTAAAATACACACACTTACCGACCCTGGCACTGCTTTGCATGAATAAGGCCTCATGCACACGACCGTTGTGCCGTTTTCCATTTTTTTTCGCGGACCCATTGACTTTCAATGGGTCCGTGGAAAAATCGGAAAATGCACCGTTTTGCAGCCGAGACCGTGATCCGTGTATCCTGTCCGTCAAAAAAATATGACCTGTCCTATTTTTTTGACGGACAACGGTTCACGGACCCATTCAAGTCAATGGGTCCGTGAAAGAACACGGATGCACACAAGATTGGCATCCGTGATCCGTGGCCGTAGGTTACTTTAATACAGACGGATCCGAAGATCCGTCTGCATAAAAGCTTTTTCAGAGCTGAGTTTTCCGACAGTGATGGGGACGCTTCAGGTTAGAATATACTAAAAGAACTGTGTACATGACTGCCCCCTGCTGCCCCCTGTGTACATGACTGCCCCCTGTAGTTAACACGTTGGTGGCCAGTGCGTCCCCCCCCCCTCCCCTGTAGTTAACTCGTTGGTGGCCAGTGGCCCCCCCCCCCCCTCCCCTGTAGTTAACTCGTTGGTGGCCAGTGGGCCCCCCCCCCCCTCCCTCCCCTGTAGTTAACTCGTTGGTGGCCAGTGGGCCCTCTCCCCTCCCTCCCCCTCCTAATTAAAATCTCCCCCCCTATCATTGGTGGCAGCGGAGAGTACCGATCGGAGTCCCAGTTTAATCGCTGGGGCTCCGATCGGTAACCATGGCAACCAGGACGCTACTGCTGTCCTGGTTGCCATGGTTACTTAGCAATTTGTAGCAGCATTATACTTACCTGCGAGCTGCGATGTCTGCGTCTGGCCGGGAGCTCCTCCTACTGGTAAGTGACAGGTCTGTGCAGCGCATTGCTTAATGACCTGTCACTTACCAGTAGGAGGAGCTCCCGGCCGGACGCAGACATCGCAGCTCGCAGGTAAGTATAATGCTGCTACAAATTGCTAAGTAACCATGGCAACCGGGACAGCAGTAGCGTCCTGGTTGCCATGGTTACCGATCGGAGCCCCAGCGAATAAACTGGGACTCCGATCGGTACTCTCCGCTGCCACCAATGATAGGGGGGGGAGATTTTAATTCGGAGGGGGAGGGAGGGGAGAGGGCCCACTGGCCACCAACGAGTTAACTACAGGGGAGGGAGGGGGGCCCACTGGCCACCAACGAGTTAACTACAGGGGAGGGAGGGGGGTCCACTGGCCACCAATGAGTTAACTACAGGGGAGGGGGGGGGGCGCTGCCCCCTGCTGCCTGGCAGCACCTGCCAGGCAGCAGGGGGCAGTCATGTACACAGTTCTTTTAGTATATTCTAACCTGAAGCGTCCCCATCACCATGGGAACGCCTCTGTGTTAGAATATACTGTCGGATTTGAGTTTCACGCTGTAACTCAAATCCAACGGTATATTCTAACATAGAGGCGTTCCCATGGTGATGGGGACGCTTCAAGTTAAAATATACCATCGGATTGGAGAAAACTCAGATCCTATGGTATATTAACTCCTGACTTTACATAGAAAGTCAATGGGGGACGGATCCGTTTGAAATTGCACCATATTGTGTCAACGTCAAACGGATCCGTTCCCTTTGACTTGCATTGTAATTCAGGAAGGATCCGTTTGGCTCCGCACGGCCTGGCGGACACCAAAACAACTTTTTTTTTTCATGACCATGGATCCTCCAAAAATCAAGGAAGACCCACGGACGAAAAAACGGTCACGGATCACGGAAAAACAGAACCCGTTTTTGCGGACTGCAAAAAAATACGGTCGTGTGCATGAGGCCTAAGGAGAAGAATACTGAAGTGGATCACAGGAAGGGAGCGTGCATACCATTGAATCTCTCTGCCCCTGCTGCCGGCACTGATAAGGATCACGCATGCGCGATACCTCACAGGAGCCGCGGCAGCCAGAGGGGGGGGGGGGGGCGGAGACACAAGAGTTTGACGTTTCGTGTACAGAGCCCGGCCACTCCCTAAGGGAGAAGCCTGTACACGAGACGTCACCGCCGGAGCCTGGTGGATGACATCAGGGGTCACGTGACCCGCATCGGCAGTTCACAAACAAAACAGAATAAATTATTTAAGTAAATTACAAATGTTTTTTTTTAATACTGTTATAAGACAAAGTAACATGTATAGATATAACTCGGACAACCCCTTTAAGAGCAGCGTGGAAAATGCCAGTCTTAATAAATGTCCCTGTATGCTCTTTTCTCCAAACATACACAGATTTCATTTATATGACTCTTAAAGGATATGTATGCTTTTACAACAGCTTATTATTGCTTCAATGCATCTGAAAACAAATTTAGTAAATACAGTAAATGAATCAAGCTTGCTTTTAGTCGTAAAGGGTTTTCTAACCTCCCAAAAAACACCTTTTAAAAGCCTAAAGCGGTCACGTACAGCTCTTGCACACATCACCATTGAGGCCAGTAAACAGCTGCAGCTGTCACATGACCATGAACGGGAGCTATACACCATTGAAATAGAGAGGTTTTGAAAAGGTGAGTGATTTTTATTTTCCTGCTTGTCAAATTTATTTTTTATTTTTTAGAGGTCAAGTAACCCCCATTAACCCCATCACGCATTATCACGTATGTGTACGTGATAATGTGTGAGGAATTGTATGTAGCAGGCTCACTGCAGCAGCGGTGGGTGCCATCTGTATAATGGAGCAGGCACCCATCCATCATTTAACTTTTCAGATGCCGCAGTCAACAGCGATCACGGTGACATTTACCTTAATAGATCTCTATTAGGGTGAATGGGACAAGGGATCAAAATATCCTAGGTTCTAGCCCCCTAAGGGGGCATAGTTGTAAACTTTACAAAACAAAAATATTGGGGTAATTTATGGATAGATATGCACCAATTTTGGGCGTATATCTGTCTCAGATTCGGTCGCAAAGGGAATTTTCAGCTGAATCTGCGACTTCCTCCCCATCCCCGCCACGTACGCCAGTTCTAAAAAAATGGGGTGTTTTAGGGCTCATGCACACAACCGTATGTATTTTGCGGTCTGCAAAAAATGGATCTGCAAAAAATAAGAATGACATCCGTGTGCATTCGGTATTTTGCGAAACTGACCAGCTGACGCCTAATAGAACAGTACTATCCTTGTTCGTGATGCGGACAATAATAGGACATGTTCTATTTTTTTTGTGGAACGGAAATAAGGACATCCGGAAACGGAATACACACGGAGTAACTTTATTTTATTTTTTTGCGGACCCATTGAAATGAACGGTTCCGCATACGGTCCGCAAAAAAAAAACGGAACGGACACGGAAAGAAAATACATTCGTGTGCATGAGCCCTTAGGCTACATTTACACGGCTGTATGTGTTTTGCGGTCCACAAATTGCGGATCCGCAAAGAAAACGGATGACGTCTGTATGGCATCCGTTTTTTTTGCGGATCCATTGTAACAATGCCTATCCTTGTCCGCAAAATGGACAAGAATAGGACATGTTCTATATTTTTTTTTTTTTGGCAGGGCTATGTAACGGAAATACGCATTTTTTGCGGACCCCTTGAAATGAATGGTTCCACATACGGTCCGCAAAAAGACGGAACGGACTCTGAAACAAAATACAGTCGTGTGCATGAGCTCTTATCGTGAGCCAAAACCAGATGCGAGCCAAAACCAGATGCGAGTCAGCTTCTCTCCCTGCTTTGATGATGTTTCCTGCACAAGCCTGGGGAGCAGGTTTGTGTTTGTGCACTAGATGTCACTGGATTCTTCAGGAATGTTTAACCCCTTCTACCACCAGCAGCACAGACTCAGGGCTGGAGTGAAGAGACAAATGCTGGGCACAGGATCTTCCCTCCTTATCCTGCAGACACAGAGCTGACATACTGGAGTAGTTCTGCAGATCATTGCACAAGAACAGGTAGGGGGAAGGTCCTCTGTGATTGTACAGCTGGGACTTGTAGTCCTACGCATACAACATGCTGCTGAGTATCCTAGCAGTCAGACATTTCACTCAGGGCAGCATTTATATTCACTCCCTTTGCAGAGCAGGAGGAGGGGCAGTCTTTTTTGACGCCCACAAATATTCATAAGGAAAACCTCAGAGATTGTTGTTATTGCAGGTAAGCAAAGGGCCAGAAGAAAACTGGGGAAACAGAAGTTTATGTTGCCTAAAACGTGCTTAGTTTATGTGTATATTTCTGACCATCAGATTTACAGTGCTATATTATTTTTTACATAACTCGGACAACCCCTTTAAGATTGGTGTAAGAAATTCCTAAATTCTTCATAAATTCTCCTCCTTTAAACAGGAGCGGACTGGGGACTTAAAGTGGCCATGGGAAAAAAAAACAAAAATTGGACCATGTTGTAGGCATGTCCAAATTGACAAAAGGTAGTGCAACACAAGTAGACGGCATCAGCAATAACATAGCACAAAATACCGTAGAACAATATCTTGCCCCAACAGCTGTGGTGGCCATCAATAGCTACCATTTCCTGTCCTGCTTCAGTTTTCTTTGATTAAGATATGGAGCAAGGGCCTTGGGGAGTGAGATGCAGCCCACAGCAGTTGAATTCCGAAGGGTATGTGCGGCCGCTGGCCAGGTACATGAGTACCTCATTCTCACAGAGTTAATTATCACTGAGAGCTCTTTATGTACCCCGCCAGCGGAAGAGAGGAGGGCTTGGGCGGCCCTCTGGGCATTGGTACACCAGGAAACTTCCCTGTAAGGTCGCCAATACGTCCCTGGTTTTAACCCCTTCCCGACACATGACGTATTATTACGTCATGGAAGCCACTGCATTCCCGCAATTTGACGTAATAGTACGTCATGGTGATCGGGCGGGCATCGGAGCGGTGCGCACCCGATCACTGCAGGGTCCCGGGAAGCTGCTGTATCCACCGACATCGCTGTAAAAGCCGATGCCGGCGGATTAACCCCTTCTATGCCGCGGTCCGCTCTGACCACGACATAGAAGGGGTTTGTGTCTGGTGAGGTAGCGCATCGAGTCCCCGCGCTGCTGTGGCGGGGACTCGATGTGTCAGAAGGCAGCGGATGCCGTGCAGAGGTTGCCCAATGCCCTGCATGGCACTGGGACCTGCCTTCTACGGGTGCCGAGGAGATCCAGTCTCACGCTGGGTCTCCTAGGCAACCTGTTAGTGTACTACTCACTGTATCAGACCCCCGAAAAAAAACTGAAAGAAAAAAAAAACACACATATTAGGTATCGCCATGTCCGTAATGACCGGCTCTATAAATATATCACATGATCTACACTGTCCGATAAACACCATTAAAAAAAATAAAATAAAAAAACGGTCTTAAAAAAAAGCTATTTTTGTCACCTTATATCACAAAAAGTGCAACACCAAGCAATCAAAAAAAGGCGTATGTCCAACAAAATGGTATCAATAAAACCGTCACCTCATCCCTCAAAAAATGAGCCCCTACCTAAGACAATCGCCCAAAAAAAATAAAAAATATAGCTCTCAGAACATGGAGACACTAAAACATAATTTTTTTGGTTTCAAAACTGCTTTTATTTTGCTAAAGTAAAAAAAAGAAAATATACATATTAGGTATCGCCACGTCCGTAACAACCAGCTCTATAAAAATATCACATGAGCTAACCCCTCAGGTGAACACCGTAAAAATAAACTGTAAAAAAAAAGCCGTTTTTGGCACCTTACATCACAAAAATTCCAACAGCAAGCGATCAAAAAGGCATATTCCCGCCAACATAGTACCAATCAAACCGTCACCTCATCCCGCAAAAAATGATACCCTACTTAAGACAATCGGTCAAAAAATAAAAAAAGCTATCACTCTCAGACAATGGAGACACTAAAATATATATTATATTATATGTACAAAAAATGGTACCAATAAAAACGTCAACTCTTCCTGCAAAAGACGAGCCACTGCACAAGACGATTGGCATAAAAATTAAAAAAAGAGGGAGTTCAGAAAATGGAGATACAAAAACATAATGTTTGTTTTCAAAAATGCTTTATTATGTAAAACTGAAACAAACAAACATAGAAAGTAGACATATTTGATATCATTGCGTCCGTAACAACCTGCTCTATAAAAATAGCTCATGAGCTAACCTGTCAGATGAATGTTATAAAAAATAATAACGGTGCCAAAACATACATTTTTTGGTTACCTTGTCTCACAAAAAAGTAATATAGAGCAATTAAAAATCATATGTACCCCAAAATAGTACCAATAAAACTGGCACCTTAACCTGTAGTTTCCAAAATGTGGTCACTTTTTTTTTTGAGTGTCTACTGTAGGGGTGCATCGGGGGGGGGTTCAAGCATGGCATCTAAAAACCAGTTCAGCAAAATCTGCCTTCCAAAAACTATATGACGTTCCTTTCCTTCTGTGCCCTGCCTTGTGGCCATACAGCAGTTTACAACCACATGTGGAGTGTTTCTGTAAACCGCAGAATCAAAGTAATAAATATTGAGTTTTGTTTGGCTGTTAACCCTTGCTTTGCTACTAGAAAAAAAATTGATTAAAATGTCAAATCTGCCAAAAAAAGTAAAATTCTGAAATTTCATCTTAATTTTCCATTAATTCTTGTGGAATACCTAAAGCGTTAACAAAGTTTGTAACATCAGTTTTGAATAGCTTGAGGGTGTAGTTTCTAAAATGGGGTCATTTTTGGGTGGTTTCTATTATGTAAGCCTCACAAAGTTACTTCAGACCTGAACTGGTCCTTGAAAAGTGGGTTTTGGAAATTTACTTAAAAATTTCAAGATTTGCTTCTAAACTTCTAAGCCTTCTAACATCCCCAAAAAATAAAATGTAATTTTCCAAATGATCCAAACATGAAGTAGACATATTGGAAATGTAAAGTAATAACTATTATATGAGGTATCACTATCTATTATAAAAGTAGAGAAATTGAAATTTGGGAATTTTTCCAAATTTTTTGTAATGAAGTACAATGTGTCACGAGAAAACAATCTCAGAATGGCTTGGGTAAGTAAAAGTGTTCCAAAGCTATTACCACATAAAGTGACATGTCAGATTTGCAAAAAATGGCCTGGGCAGAAGAGCGAAAATTGGTCCAAGGTAGAAGGGGTTAAAGATTATTCGTGGATGGGGGAGATGAGTTGGCTCTGCAGCGTCTCCCTACCCTGCTCAGCTGGGTCCAGGGGTCTAGTGTATGTACAGGGAGAGGACTGTGAGACAAGCAGGACAAGGAGAAGACACACAGCACATTTTCCCATGCCCAGATACTTTTTAGAACCATGAGGAGATACTGCTGTGTAATTACTGCAAGTAATCAAGATAAAATGTTGATGGGTTCTGTTTAAGTATTCTCTGCTATCAGAATTTATATTTTGACTAAGTTTGCAGAACACCCCTCCCCCTTCCTTTCCATCAGATAGCATACAGGCACTACTCGCCAAACCAAATCATTAATCCGTCCGATCAGGTGGAATAAAGATCTCTATTCATAGCGTTACCTTTTACACCTTCTTCTAAGTGCCAGGAATGAGCACTCTAGAAAGTACACAATGAACTTGTCAAAGCTTGGGCGTCTGAGATAATCCTAATTACTTTAAATGTTGGTGACAGGGTTAATAGCATACAAGATGTGAAAGGAAGCAGATCTCTGGCTCTGCCAGAGGTTTTTGCTTAAGTTCTGATATTGGGCATTTTTTTCATACCTTCCACTGTAAGCAACTGAATTGAATGTATTATTTCTAAGAGCAGACCAGGATATGTTTGCTCTATTTTAGAAAAATAACATTACATCAGCAAAGCAAGAATAAAACGAGCTTCATATAAGAAGTATATTGTATAGAAATTCAGTCCCTTCTTGTACATTGGTGTATTATCGGCACAAGGCAGAGCCATGTGCAGGAGGCTATATGGTGCCATACAAGGTCCTTGCAACTCCATGTGGAGCCTCAGGCATTCCATTGCCCTGCAATGTGCTACTCCTTTTTAGAGTGGAATACCTTTTTAAAATGCCTGTGGATGGAATGAGGCCCAATTTTTTTTCTTGTTGGATTTATGTGGAATGCGGAGGAGAAGAAACTCTGTATTCCTCCATATCAATTTGGTACAGAAGGGCCCCATCAAAGTCTGTAGTTGCCCTATTATAGCTCCAGACAACTCACAGGTAAATAATACTAAAGGTGGATATACACGTGCTCCCCCCATGCCATCAAGTTCCCCACCAGTGCCATCAGGCTCCCCACTCGGTGCCATCAGCTGCCCACTCAGTACCATCAGCTGACCGCCCCCCTTCCCCCGTGCCATTAGGTTCTCCCCCAGTGCCATCAGGATCTCCTCCAGTGCCATCAGCTTCCCCCTCCAGTGCCACCATTTATCTCACCCCTCCCCCCAGTGCCAACATCTCCCCCTCCTAGCCATGTCCCCAGCGCCAGTGATATAAAATCCTTAGCTTTACTGTAGGTAATACTTAACGAGCAGTCAACTGTCGGGAAGGAACGCTTCCTTCCTGACAATCTGCTGCTCATTGGTACGTGTAAATGCACTACAAGGCTATATGTATGAGCTCTAGGGACAAAGTAAAGAGATACATGTGTGGTGTGTGCATTTTACTCACTACTTACATTTGGCCTTCAGAGGGCGATGTTCCCAAAGACTGCAGTAGTAAACTATTATAGTAAACTATTGAAGTCTATGGTATAAGCAATCAAACAATCAGGTCTAAAACAAAAGTTTAAAATAAATAGCAACGAATTAAAAATTCTAATCATCCTCCATTCCCAGTTTTAAATAAATAAATAAAATAACAATAAAAAATGAAACATAATTGGCATGGTCAAATCAGAAAATGTCTAAAATATTAAAGTATAAAATATTTAGGTGAATGTCATATGCTGAATCACAGTTTTTGGTCACCTCAACCCTCCTAAAAAAATTGAATTAACAGTGATCAAAAATTTATCCCAGCTCACCTCGCCAAAAACAGTCCCCCAAACAGCTCTGTAGATGGAAATATGAAAAGTAATGGGTGTCAGAATGTTGCCATGCTAAAATTCCCAAAAAGTGTCTAGATGCTTATCTAATAGCAAACAGTATTGAAGGTCATAATTAATCTCGCAATTAATGCCGTATAATTTGTCTGAAAAAGGCTGACTTTGATGGACCTATGTCTTTTTTTCAACCTGTGTATGGTTACAGCCACACGGTCAGGTTTCTGCATGCAATTTAGATCAGGAGTGGATCATAAAAGGATAGAAGATATGAAGGACAGATACAACTTCTCTTCTTTTTTTTAATTCACCCTTTTTTTTGTTTGTTTTTTTAATCTATTTTTCTATAAAATATATGGAGGGACATTTATCAAAATCTTGATCTCCCTGTACTGACGTGAGATGCTCCTAATTTATTAAGAGGCAGATGCCTTTTAATACATTAGTTGCATCTCTGACCTTCTGTTCACAAGATACCGAAGTCTGCACAAGCTACAGGCTTGCGTAGACCTCAGCTATAATGTACACCATTTTCTGAGGAAAGTTATAGTAAGGCCCCTTTCACACCGGCGAGTATTCCGCGCGGGTGCAATGCGTGAGTTGAACGCATTGCACCCGCACTGAATCCTGATCCATTCATTTCTATGGGGCACACGAGCGGTGATTTTCACGCATCACTTGTGCGTCGCATGAAAATCGCAGCATGCTCCTCTTTGTGCGTTTTTCACGGAACGCAGGCCCCATAAAAATGAATGGGGTTGCGTGAAAATCGCAAGCATGCGGATGCGGTGCGATTTTCACGCACGGTTGCTAGGTGACGATCGGGATGGGGACCCGATCATTATTATTTCCCCTTATAACATGGTTATAAGGGAAAATAATAGCATTCTGAATACAGAATGCATAGTAAAATAGGGCTGGAGGGGTTAAAAAAAAGAAATAAATAATTTAACTCACCTTAATCCACTTGTTTGCGCAGCCGGCATCTCTTCTGTCTTCATCTGTGAGCAATAGGACCTTTGATGACGTCACTACACTCATCACATGATCCATCACCATGGTGATGGATCATGTGATGAACGCAGTGACGTCATCAAAGGTCCTATTGCTCACAGATGAAGACAGAAGAGAAGCCGGGCTGCGCAAACAAGTGGATTAAGGTGAGTTAAATTATTTTAATTTTTAACCCCTCCAGCCCTATTTTACTATGCATTCTGTATTCAGAATGCTATTATTTTCCCCTATAACCATGTTATAAAGGGAAATAATACAATCTACACTACAACTAACCCAAACCTGAACTTCTTTGAAGAAGTTCGGGTCTGGGTACCACAGTCGGTTTTTTATCATGCGCGTGCAAAACACATTGCACCCGCGCGATAAAAACTGAACATCGGAACGCAATCGCAGTCAAAACTGATTGCAATTGCGTTCCTACTCGTGCGGGTTTGCCGCAATGCACCGGGACTCATCCGGACCTAATCCGGACACGCCTGTGTGAAAGAGAACTAAATCCGGCGGGCCATGCAAAGCCCCATCCCAGATAATCTGCACAATTGTGGTCCCTTGTAAAGGAACCTTCAGTAGATTTATCATCCAGCCTGTGCCACTGTGGCAAATTTGGTGAATGTCTAGACAGCCTGCTTAGTCTTATACCATCTACAGGATTAGTAAATCTGCATTCAAGTACTAATAGCTTAATGAAATCGATCCTGGGAAAGGTTGGTAAGATATGTACTTCTGTAGTCTGTGAAAGTCTCCTCACGCCTATTTAAGGCGCTCTCTCTCCAACGAGAGATAGTACCCCCCAAACCCTGACAGGCCTCTCACCCAGTTAAGCCAGTACTCTCTGCTCTGCGCTGATGAGGGGCAATCACCCCGAAACAGCTGTCTGCAGATGATGTGCTGGCTTATTTAATATCTGAGTCATGTCTCAAGGCTTATTTAAAGAGCTGAACTTTGACTTCTAGGATAGCTGCCATACATCTGGTGGCATTACAGGCAGAACTCATTTGTATCCCTTTCTTCTATTTAGTCTGTGGTACAGAATCATTTTTCTAGGTATCTATTGAATATACTGTAGTTGTCACAGTAAAGCAGATGTGGACCTCCAGGTTCAGAAGTTAATAAGGTTTAAACACATCTATAATTTATTAACCCCTTCCTGACATATGACGTACTATTACGTCATGGAAGTCAGTGACTTCCCGCATCGTAATAGTACGTTATGGTGATTGGGCGGGCATCTGAGCGGTGCGAGCCCAATCACTGCAGGGGCCCGGCAGTCTCTGATAGCCGGGCCCCTCCTGTATCCGCTGGCATTGCTGTAAAAGCCGATGCCGGTGGATTAACCCCTTCTATGCCGCGGTCAGTGCTGACCGCGACATAGAAGGGGTTTGGTGAGGGAGCCCATCGGGTCCCTGCAATGCTGTGGCGGGGACCCGATGGGTGACTAGGCAGCCCGATATCGTGCAGAGGCTGCCCATCGGGACCTGCCTTCTACGGGTGCCCAAGAGATCCAGCCTCAGGCTGGGTCTCCTAGGCAACCTGTTAGTGTATTACTCTGTGTGCATATGCCCCCCAAAATAGTACTAACCAAACCATCACCTCATCCTACAAAAAATGAGACTCTACCTAAAACAGTCGGTCAAAAAATAAAAAAGCTATGGCTCTCAGACTATGGAGACACTAAAACACTTTATGTGTGTAAAATTATTGTGTAAAACTTAAGTAACATAACTCCTCAGGTGAACGCTGTAAAAATAAAAAATAAATGTGCCAAAATTACAACTTGCCCCATAAAGTGTAATAATGAATGATCAAAAAATCATATGTACCCAAAAATGGTACCCATAAAAACGTCAACTCTTCCTGCAAAATACGAGCCCCTGCACAAGACGATCGGCAGAAAAATTAAAAAAAAAGGCATTCAGAAAATGGCGACACAAAAACATAATTTTTTTTCAAAAATGCTTTATTATGTAAAACTGAAACAAACAAAGAAAGTAGATATATTTCATCATTGCGTCCGTAACAACCTGCTCTATAAAAATAGCACATGATCTACCCTATCAGATGAATGTTGTAAAAAATAAAAACTGTGCCAAAACATCCATTCTTTTGTTACCTTGCCTCAGAAAAAAACGTATTATAAAGCAATTAAAAATGATATGTACCCCAAAATAGTACCAATTAAACTGGCACGTTATACCCTAATTTCCAAAATGGGGTCACTTTTTGGGAGTTTCTACTGTGAGGGTGAATCGGGGGGCTTCAAATGGGACATGATGTCTAAAAAACAGTCCTGCAAAATCTGCCTTCCAAAAACCATATGGCGCTCCTTTTCTTCTGTGCTTTGCCGTGTCCCCTTACATCAGTTTCCGACCACATGTGGGGTGTTTCTGTAAGGCCCCTTTCACACGAGCGCGGGTGCAATGCGTGATGTGAACGCATAGCACCCGCACTGAATCCTGACCCATTCATTTCAATGGGTCTGTGTACTCGCATTAGTTCTGCGTTGTGTGAAAAACGCAGCATGTTCTATATTCTGCGTTTTTCATGCAACCCTGGCCCCATAGAAGTGAATGGGGCTTCAGTGAAAAACGCATTGCATCCTCAAGCAGGTGCAGAAGCAATGCGTTTTTCTCTGATGGTTGCTAGGAGATGTTGTTTGTAAACCTTCAGTTTTTGATCACGCTCGTGAAAAACACATCAAAACGCATTGCTCCTGCGTGGAAACAACTGGACGCAATTGCAGACAAAACTGACTGAACTTACTTGCAAAATGGAGCGAGTTTCACTGAACGCATCCGGACCTAATCCGTCACACTCGTGTGAAAGAGGCCTAAACCGCAGAATCAGGGTAATAAATATTGAGTTTTGTTTGCAAAATACGAAGGGGTGTGAGGCGGCACTGCTGTAAACCTAATCCAGGTGTGGGGTGGTGTACTGTGAAACCCAGTCAAATTATAGCAATACACGGTGGTGCTCTGCTATAGATGAAAATGAGTCCAAACAAATCAAGGTACGATCCAAAGATAAGAAGTAATAGCGGCACTCACTAATTGCAGTAACATCACTTTTTTAACTTGAAAAATAGGTACCAAGGGCTGGGGCGGACATGCAGCATAAGAACACTGAGTGATCAGCTGGCGACGGCCGTTTCGCACACTTGCGCTTCTTCTGGCCTCTGACCTCATCGCGCTTACTAGGCGCTCATTTAAATGCGTCCATGTTGCCTGTGCAACCATAGACGCTAAAACATCCTTATCCAGAATTAGAACGAGGAAGGTAAGAACAATGTATTCCCTGACACTAAAGGTGCATGAACCTCTAGCTGTTACAAAAAGACACTTAAATCGTTACGATCATTTAGTCCTAAAGGACCCATAGCGGCAGTGCGGATAATCCACTCCGCCTTGAGTTTTGTTTGGCTTTTAACCCTCAATGTGTTAAAGAAAAAAAATGGAATAAAATGGAAAATCTGCCCAAAAAGCGAAATTTTGAAATTTCATCTCCATTTTCCTTTAATTCTTGGGGAACACCTAAAGGGTTAACAAAGTTAGAAAAATCAGTTTTGAGTAACTTGAGTGGTGTAGTTTCTACAATGGTGTAATTTTTCGGGGGTTTCCACTATGTAAGCTCCAAAAAGTGAATTCAGACCTGAACTGGTCCTTTAAAAAGTGGGTTTTGAAAATTTTCTTAAAAGTTTTAAGAATTGCTTCTAAAATTCTAAGACTTCTAACGTCCTAAAAAAATTCAATTACATTTACAAAATGATGCCAACATAAAGTACACATATGGGGAATGTTAAGTAATAATTTTTTTTATGATGTATCACTTTCTGTTTTGAAAGCAGAGAAATAAAATTTGTAAAAATTGCAAATTTTTAACATTTTTTTGTAAATTTGGAATTTTTTCATAAATAAAGTTGAAATATATTGACTCAAATTTATGACTATCATGAAGTACAGTGTGTCACGAGAAAACAATCTCAAAATGGCTTGTATAAGTAAAAGTTATTACCACATAAAGTGACACCTGGCCCGGGGTTAAGGGTCCTCTCATACATAAGTTTGGCTTTGACATTTTATTTGCCATGTAAAAACAAAATATGCCAATTTGCTGTGGTTTTTGTAGCATTTTTGGCACACAGTGGGAGTAATTTACAAACAGATAGCTGCCACTTTTCCACCGCTCACACCAGGCCTAAAAAAGGGGGAGTGGTGTCGGCAGAGAAGGGGGCTGGATGGCCGACAAGTCTAATTTATAATTTTCTACGTCTGTTTTAGCCATAGAAAATGGTCTTATTCTATGCCAGTAAGGGATGTGGCGTAGATTTAGACAAGTGTAAAGTCTATCTAAGTTATATAGATGGACTTTACATAACTTAGGCGGATGAACCGCCAGCGCAGAAGGGATGAAGACCGACTTCTTAATTGTTGGTCTTCAAAAATGTCCCCGTGTGTTTTACCACTTGTGCTCCCTCATGAACGTGGCCGAAATTTCATGAAGGATCAGAATTGCTTTGCATGATAATGATCGATAATATTATTAGGTAGCATTGCATAATTCAATACAATTTAATACACTGTGGGATGCAAATATATACATATATGATGAACTTTTAGGCTGTCATAATGATACATCATAACTTAAAGGGGTTCTCCGGGAATTAAAAAAAAGAAAATACTTAAATATTACTTTATTATGAATATATTCCCAAATACCTTTCATTAGTTATAATGGTTCATTATTAGGAGAAATAAATGGCCGCTGTCCTAATAATACACAAAAAACCTGTCCTAATCACACAGCAGGACAAGTTACTTCAGAGCACTGAGCTAAAGAGCTACCTCATCCTCCTCTCCTACTTGTCAGGGATTATCATCCTAAATATAGCTGATAAGAACTTTAGCTGAATCTCTGTAGGAATGAAGTTCATGAGGAGACATGAAGTACAGAGAAGTTGGACAGGACAGACTGTGGTAATGTGGGGCTGTGGTAATGGAGACTGCATACAAGTGCTGTTGCTCATCAGCCACATCCCCACCTCCTCTCTGTCATGTCTCCTTATGAACTCAGCTGCAGATCTTATCAACTGTTTTCAGGATCATAATCCCTGACAAGTAGAGCAGAGAGGAAGATGAGGCAACTCTTTAGGACAGGTTTTGTGTGGATGATTGCTCCCCAGACTAAATGAGCCATTATAACTAATGAAAGGGTGCATCAGTGGGGCTTCAAATGGGACATGGCTTCTAAAAACCAGTCCAGCAAAATCTGCCTTCCAAAAACCATATGGTGCTCCTTTTCTTCTGCGCCCTGCTGTGTGCCCTTACATCAGTTTACGACCACCTGTGGGGTGTTTCTTTAAACCGCAGAATCAGGTTAATTAATATTGAGTTTTGTTTGGCTGTTAACCATCGATATGTTAAAGAAAAAAATGGATTCAAATGGAAAATCTGCCAAAAAAGTGAAATTTTGAAATTTCATCTCCATTTTCCTTTAATTCTTGTGGAACACCTAAAGGGTTAGCAAAGTTTGTAAAATCAGTTTTGTGTAACCTAAGGGGTGTAGCTTCTACAATGGGATCATTTATGGGGGGTTTCCACTATGTAAGCCTCACAAAGTGACTTCAGACCTGAATGGGTCCTTAAAAAGTGGGTTTTGAAAATGTTCTTAAAAGTTTTAAGAATTGCTTCTAAAAATTCTAAGCCTTCTAATGTCCTAAAAAAATAAAATAACATATACAAAATTATGCCAACATAAAGTAGACATATGGGGAATGTTAAGTAATAAATATTTTATGATGTATCACTTTCTGTTTTAAAAGCAGAGAAATAGAAATTTTGAAAATTGCAAATTCTTAAAAATTTTGGGTAATTAGTTCCCCCCCCCCCCCCCCCCCCCATAAATAAAGGTGAACTATATTGACTCAAATTTATGACTATCATGAAGTACAATGTGTCACGAGAAAACAATCTCAGAATAGCTTGGATAAATAGAAGTGTTCCAAAGCTATTACCACATAAAGTGACACATGTCAGATTTGCAAAAAATGGCCGGGGCAGAAGGGTTAAAACTGGCCTGGGGTAAAAGGGGTTAAAGTGTGTTGAATGCTGTTAATCACACTCAGAAATATATTGCACCTTTGAGAGCATGGCACTCTTCTGGAGTTAACTGTCCAGTTCATTCATGCTTCACTTCGTGACAGATGATTTATCCCAAAGGAGAAGCACAATTGCTCCAGGAGTGAGGGTTATGTGGAATAAAGGGAAGGTCATGAGCACTTCCCACCCTTTTGTTCCTCAAGTGACCCAAGAAACTTAGATAAATATCTCTCTTATTCACCAGGAGTTATCCATTTCTGTCCATTGTTTGAAGGAGATGTGCCAGATACATGACAGGCTGTAGGTTGGTGTAGTTGAACACTTTGTACTGGAATTAATCTTTATGGATTTCTTATTAACTTAAACAGTCAGTCAGTTTAATATGAGGAATGTTATATTATATGACCCTTTAGTAAGTGCTATGTGTTTGCATTTACCTTTCTCACAATGTAACTAAAACATTTTGAAAATCAAAACAGTCATTTTAATTGGCCCAGAGTATATTATTATCAGGCACTAGAATATATTTATTGTATTTAAATATGGAGGGCTAAATGTAAAGACCTAAATAACAGGGCTACATCTGTAGTTGACCTCCAATGCTTCTCTTCTGATCAAGGTCAAGAAAGTCACATTCATTGCACCCTAAATCCTATCTACATATTCTAGTATTTCAATGCTTATTCAGGGAAATAAAGAACAGACATAATAACGAGGAGTTCAGGCGTGGCGGAAACAATGGGCATGGAGATTGCTCTGTATCTTAGCTAAATCTGCATCAGATCCTTTGCATTGCAAAGGCTTAAATCCATAACAGGCATGCAGCAGATTTGAAAAAATGTATTATTTTTCGTCAAGCAGACATGTCTTGATTTTAATGGCTGGCCTGGAGTGCTACAGTTTTTCTTCAATCAAGTAGTCTTTAGTCCAAGACATCATATTCCTACAAATGTGCATTGCCATCAGCTTCTGTGGCACCTGGCCTGGGTATGAATGATTCTTCTGCACCCCCTATAGCTACTCCTCTGAATAAAATAAGATGCCATATCATATGTTATGTATCATAACTAAATGTCCATTTATATTATCAACTATCCTGTCTGCATTTGCAAAATGTTGCCTCCAAACTACTAAAAGTAATCCGTTCAGTTATTAGTATTTGCTCCCCCTTTACGCACACTTTTTCCAAGTGTTCTACATGTGCGGATTTGGCATATTATCTAGGGGATGGAGAAGGGTTTCATATTGTGTCCACTTTTTCTCTTAGGGTCATTTCAAAGCAATGATTTTGAAAAACACGCTAAAAAAAATCAGGGTGGAATCTGCATGGTTTTTTGTTCACTTCTATACAAAGCTGCATTTTCAGCTTGAGGTTTTTGACGTGGATCTGTGCCAGAAAAATAATGGATTTGCATGGAGCTGTTTTTTTATGCTTTCCATTCATTTCAATGGGAGACTTCAGTGCTGATTCTGCCCCAATATAGGGCAGGCTGCTTCTTCTTTCCACATGTAAAAAAAAAGTGCTGTTTCCCATTGAAATTAATAGGAGGCTGTTTTTTGGCGTTTTTTTAAAGCTGATTCTGAGACACAAACACTCCAAAATCAGCGCCAAAAAAAAAGTGTGAACTTTACCTATAGAGCTTCAAAATGAGAATGTGGTCTGACAGTGGAATCTGCATGTGGATCACCGCTAATTGCAGGTCGCACTTTTGGGCCACACCTATATATGGGCCCTTTATTGATTATATATGGGCCCTTTCATATATATCTGGCGAGCCAGTTCAGTTTCCCTTCGGTGTGAAGCAGAAAATGCCGGAGGGGAGCTGGAGCTAAAACTGACCCCATCATTTTCTAGGAGATCACTCTCATACATCTGCAGTTGTGATGCCAGATGTCCAGATAGAAAAATGCTGCATGCTCAGTTTTTCTAGCTGACGCATTTTATCCAGTGGATGGATGCCGGATTTGTACACTGACGGATCTCATGATTCCAAAGGGTTACATTTTAGGTATTAGCCATTAACATACGTTGGTAACACTTTTAGAAGGCTCTGGTTCAGCCATGCCTTCAGTTGTAGGTCATAATAGGTATTTGTACTGCATATGGAATATGTGTATATTCAGGGATATGTTATAGGAATGATAGATGGGTGAGCTGGTTATCAGCGTTTCCTAAATTTCCTAAATTTGTGATATTTAAAGTGTTATATCGTGTACATTTAAGTGAATAAGAAAAAGGATCTGATTAGAATGATGACTATGACTGAGCATGAGTCTGATGCATTATTATAATGACATAACTTCCAGCTTACCTAGTAGTAGTGCGGTCTATGTGTGATAAATCATAAAGTGATGACGTGATTAACGGGCAGTTTATCAGGACGCTAGGTGTGTGGCTGTTGTGTCCTTTGCTTCACGCTGATAGCATGAGCAGGCTTAGGTAAACTGTAAAAATGACTGTAATCAAACATAATAAGTGTTGACACTGAACATGTCAGAGCAGGGTGCACACTGCTGTGATTTAGACCTGCACTGGGCTTCCAATGCGTTTAACTTAATTACACCATAGATTTCGCTATTGATGAACACAGGTTGAATTAACACATGAGCACTAATATACCTTCCCACCATTATTGTAGTACAAGGAGCAGTGGCAGATGCCCGCAGTTAGTTACACAAACATTAGTATTAACGATTGGCCATTTGGAATTGGTGACAAACTGCAGCCTGGCGAAATCTTGAGTCTGAAACCAATCAGCAAGTTAATGAGGGGAGAAATTGCCACTGCAGCTTGCCTTAATTACATTCAGGCTTGGCAGGAGCCGGGACGCATAGGGCTGTGGGTAGGATGGGAAACCAGAGGTCGCAGGACCTGCCTTCCTATCTTCTTTTCAGTATCCGTAGTGACATGTAGGTGATTTTAGAATTGTCCATGCTTGGGTTGGTTTTAGTATTTTTGTTCATTTGATTTTATCTATTTGCCAAAGAAGGTTTCAGTTTTTTTTTTTCTTCGTGTTATGCTTTGCTGATATTCTAAAAACAATCCCTGAAATTATTACATTAAATTTGATTTTGTTTACTGCAGTATGTTGCCGAAGTGTGAGAATATGTCAGTATGACACAAACTGTAAAATCACATGTAAGATATACACATGCACCAGCTGCAGATATCAGTAGATTTCGCAGGTTGTATACATTAGATCAGTGGTGATCAGCCTTAGGCCTCATGCACACGACCGTATGTATTTTCTGGTTCGCAAAAAATTCGGATGACGTCCGTGTGCATTCTGTATTTTGCGGAACAGCTGGCCCCTAATAGAACAGTACTATCCTTGTCAGTAATGCGGACAATAATAGGACATGTTTTATTTTTTTCACGGAACGGAAATCCGGAATCTGAATGCACAGAAACCTTTCGGGGTTTTTTTGTTTGTTTTTTTGCGGACCCATTGAAGTGAATGGTTCCGCATACGGTCTGCAAAAAAAAAATGGAACGTGCACGGAAAGAAAATACGTTTGTGTGCATGAGCCCTTATAGGGTGTCAGAAGTTGTCCTTGATTCTTTCAGATCACGTACAGCCAAGGCTTAGACAGTGGTCAGGCAGAAACACATGCACAACCATAAATCTATGTGAAAAAGTACGGACATCCTACTTTTTATATATATATATATATATATATATATATATATATATATATATATATTAGCATTTGTGGACATAAAAATATTTGGGGGCACATTTATCAAACTGGTGTAAAGCAAAACTGGCTTAGTTGCCCATAGCAACCAACCAGATTCCCCCTTTCATTTTCCACAGGAGCTGTCCAAAATATGAAAGGAAGAATCTGATTGGTTGCTGTGGACAACTGAGCCAGTATTACTTTACACCAGTTTGATAAATGACCCCCTTGATCTTCATTCACACTCTAGCTAAAGACCATTAACAAGTGGACTTTGCAAAAGTTTATTAATGCCTTAATGACCTGGACTGAAAAGGCCTTAAAGGGGTTATCAGATATGTATTTTTTTATTTTTTATTTCATCTTGCCCCCCTTGACGTAAATTACAATTGTTGCACTGAGATGATTGAGATCAAATGAGCTATTGACAATCTTTGCCTCTAATGCCACCAGATGTAAGGTAGCAATCCTATAAGGCCTCTTTCACATGACCGCGTGTCCCCAGTGGCCGTATTGCAGCCCGCATATGGCGGGTCCGCAATTCACGGGGCACCGGCCGTTTGCATTCTGCTCAGGCGCGGGCGCCATATTTAAAGACTTACTATTACGTCACATGTCAGAAAAGGGTTAAATAAGCCAGCACCTCATCTGCAGACAACTGTTTGGGGGTGATTGCCCCTCATCAGTGCGGAGCAGAGAGGACTGGCTTGACTGGGTGAGAGGCCAAGTCAGGATTTGGGGGGTACTATCTCTCCACGGGGAGACAGTGCCTTAGTCGGCGTGAGGAGACTTATAGGCTATAGAGGACCATGTATTGCCTATAAGTCACACCTACTGTGTCCTTCTCCCATACCATGTAGATTGTAAGCCCTCACGGGCAGGGCCCTCTCTCCTTCTGTACCAGTTTGTAACTCGTCGTGTTTATGATTAGTGCAATTGTCTGTATTATGTATGCATACCTCTTCTCATATGTACAGCGCTATGGAATGAATGGCGCTTTAATAATAATAAATAATAATAATAAGTCTCCTCACACTGACTAAGGCGCTCTCTCCCTAAGGAAATACTGATGATGATTAAAATTTCCCTACTGGGTAAGTGCTGTGCTCCCCAGTGTAATGATGTTCCTGGCACTTGCTGGATCACGTGCCATACATTGTACCAGTGATCCTAGCCCAGTTACAACTCACAATTAATGCAGATTGTGCCTGCACAGTCAGGTAGCCTTTGCCTCTTGCACACGAACATCCGTTCACAGGCAACCTCCATACGGAGACGGATCGAGACCCATTCAACTTGAATGGGTCTGTGATCTGTTCGCACCACAAAAAAATAGAACAAGTTCTGTAACAGCATACAAGGGAATGCTCCAAACTCCCTAACGGAACCTCACGAATAGCTGCTAGCAGTCGAATAGGAAACGCACCCAAGCGGCTTACACTCCTAGCGATCAGTCTCTAACAGCATACAGTGAATCCCCCCAAGAACGAGACGAGGCTCCGTGTTGAGGGTCAAGCAGTTGTCACCCAGAGCTGTGTGTTTATTGATCTTATATAACATTGGTACACACCCACAGGGTTTTGTAAAAACAACCAATAAACACGTACAATACAGTAAAACACTCCCACACAAAATCCTCCCCTCTGCCTGTGATACAATTACCTTACACAATGGGTTGATGTAATTATCACAGGCAGGAGAATACACAATGTCTTCTGTCCTGGAGACAGCCGAGGAGTAATTCAATTATCTCTCAGGACAAAGGGAAATCGCCAATACACACGTGGAGACAATAGAACAGACATAACTATTCAAATAAACAATGTCCCAACCATTACAGTAACATAGACATTTAACATATCCCCAGATCGCTTGGATCTGAGCGCTCAAAATATCCAAACAGCGCTCAGATGCCACAAACACAGTCAAATCGCCATGGGGTTTTATTTTAGCATGGGCTGATGAGAGGGCCCATAATCCTGGGGCAAGAGGCTGGCAACCAGGCTTCTCCACCACCCAGTGGCAAGGTTGGTTTCGCCACATTTCTCCCCTTTTCCAAACAGACTAACAGGGTATCTGACCTTCTGCCGGTCAGTGCCCTTGTTAGTCCAGCAGCCCACCCACAAAATAGAAACAGCAGTACAGCCCACCCACAATAAATGGTTACTACACTTGAGCAAGGGATAAACTTGTCCATGTCCAGGTGCCTCACCATGGCTGTGTGGGGGACTGGTAGACTGCCTTGGTGGGTTGCTGAGTGGGCAGAGACCAGCGGTACTCTGCCCTGGTGCCAGCGCTACCACGGGAGTAGCCTGGTTGTTGGAGGGGGAGACCGACTGTCTCCCCTTTAGATACACCGCTCTGATGTTGTAGGGAGAGACCGACTGTCTCCCCTTTAGATAGACCACCATGCTGCTGTGGGGGGAGACCGACTGTCTCCCCTTTGGCTAAACAGCCCTGTTGCTGGTGGACAGGACCGACTGTCCCTACCCCCTGTGCTGTGAGTGCAGAGACCATGGTCCCATCTGCAGTGTTGTGGGGCTTACTGTCTCCCCCTGGTGCGTTAAACTGCCGCTGGGGGATGGAGACTGTGCTCCCAATTCCTTGTAGATCACACGGCCGCTGGGGAATGGAGACTGGGCTCACAATTCCCTGCATATCCCACTGCTGCCACCAATGTAACAGCTCGCCACAAGTTCTATTTTTTTGCGGTGCCTCCGATCCGTGCTTCCGTTCTGCATCTCCGTGATTGCGGATCCATTCAAGTGAATGGGTCCGCAACCGTGATGCGGAGTGCACACGTGCCTGTGCCCGTGTATTGCAGACCACCATATGCGGGCCGCTATATGGCCACGGGCACACAACATTCGTGTGCAAGAGGCCTTAGGCAATGACTGCTTACAGTGCCCGAGGCTGCCTGACTGCAAAGACGCTACCCACGTGCATTGTGGTTTGTAACCGGGACAGGATTCCCAAGTGCCCGCAACCTAATTGAACTGCAAAGCACGGCGCTGGCCCAAATATTTATTTTAAAACGGCTATCGCAGTGCTAAAGCCCACCCATCAGAGCCAGTGACGCCAGGTTCAGATCTGAACCCGAACAACCCCTTTAAGGAGATTTTGCAGGAATTTAATATTACTATCCTCAGTATAAGACATCAATATCAGATTGTCAGGGGGTCTGACACCACATTGATCAGCTGCTGCAGAGTACAATAGCTCCAGCGTCGTTACATGTAAGTTATGGTATAATTTATATAATTCTTTTTTTTTTTGCTCTCACAAAAAATAAACAGAGAAGGTAGTTTTTTAGGTTATTACGGTCATATGGATGCTTAATATGTGTATGTGTATCTTTTTATATTTTTGTCCACAAAGCCGTATGAGAGCTTGTTTTTTGTGGAACAAGTTGCAATTTCTGTTGGCACGAATTTATATTCTATGCATTGCCATTATTTACCCCTTAAGGACCCCTGCCGTACATGTACGGCGCTGGTGGACGTCACTTAAGGACATGTACAGCTCCTGCACCCGCCCGATCAGCGGCACAGACCCAGCAGTCACTGACACCGATGCCGGCGAGTTAACCCCTCAAAGTTGACCGCGGCTTGCGGAGGGTACGGGTGCCCTCCGCATCTCCATTGGGTCCCCGTGCTACAGGGACCTGATGGCACTGAAGGCAAGCCCGATGCCTTCCATAGGCACCCAGGCTTGCCATCTACTGAAGCCTGTGAGATCCAGCCCTTAGGCTGGGTCTCACAGGCAGACTGTCAGCATAAAAGCTGACATGCAATTTATTACAATACAGGTTGTACAACCTGCTCTATAAAAATAGCACATGATCTAACCTGTCAGATTAATGGCTTGTTCACACAACCGTTGCCCCTCCGTGCCCATGCTGTGGGCCACAAATTGCGGTCCGCAATGCACGGGCACCGACTGTGGGCCAGTCGCATGCGGATCGCAGACCCGTTCCGCAAAAAGATAGAGCAAGTTATCTTTTTGCAGTGCAGAGGCACTTAACGGAACCCCAGGAAGCACTCCGTAGTGCTTCCGTGGGGTTCCGTTCCGCACCGCATCTCCAGATTTGTGGAATGCACACGTCCGGTGCCCCGTGTATTGAGGATCTGCCGTATGCAGGCCGCAATACGGCAACGGAGGGGCAACGGTCGTGTGAACGAGCCCTAACACTGTAAAAAAATAAAAACGGTGCCAAAACAGTTATTTTTTGTTACCTTGCCTCACAAAAAATTTAATATAAAGCAACCAAAAATCATATGTACCCTAAAATAGTGCCAACAAAACTGCCACCTTATCCCGTAGTTTCCAAAATAGGGTCACTTTTTGGGAGTTTCTACTTTAGGGGTGCATCAGGGGGTCTTCAAATGTGACATAGCAACTTAAAATTTTCTCAGTGAATTTTTCCCTCCAGAAACTATATGGCGTTCCTTTCCTTCTGCGCCCTGCTGTGTGCCCATACAGCGGTTTACAATCACAAATGGGGTGTTTCTGTAAACTACAGAATCAGGGTAATAAATATTGAGTTTTGTTTGGCTGTTAACCCTTGCTTTGTTAGCAGAAAAAAATTGATTAAAATGGAAAATCTGCCAAAAAAGTAAAATGCTGAAATTTCATCTACATTTTCCTTTAATTCTTGTGGAACACCTAAAGGTTTAACAAAGTTTGTAAAATCAGTTTTGAATACCTTTAGGGGTGTCGTCTCTAAAATGGGGCTTTGGAGATTTTCTTAAAAATTTTTAAGATTTGCTTCTAAATTTCTAAGCCTTGTAACTTCCCAAAAAAGAAAATGTAATTTACAAAATTATCTAAACATGAAGTAGACATATGGGAAATGTAAAGTAATAACTATTTTAGGCTACTTTCACACTTGCGTTCGGGGTTCCGCTTGTGAGTTCCGTTTGAAGGCTCTCACAAGCGGCCCCGAACGCATCCGTACAGCCCCAATGCATTCTGAGTGGATGCGGATCCGCTCAGAATGCCTCAGTCTGGCAGCGTTCAGCCTCCGCTCCGCTCAGCAGGCGGACACCCGAACGCAGCTTGCAGCGTTCGGGTGTCCGTCTGGCCGTGCGGAGACAAACGGATCCGTCCAGACTTACAATGTAAGTCAATGGGGACGGATCCGTTTGAAGTTGACACAATATGGTGCAATTTTCAAACGGATCCGTCCCCCATTGACTTTCAATGTAAAGTCTGGACGGATCCGTCTGACTAACTTTCACACTTAGATTTTTTTCTGAAATATAATGCAGACGGATCCGTTCTGAACGGATACCATCGTTTGCATTATAGGAGCGGATCTGTCTGTGCAGACACCAGACGGATCCGCTCCGAACGCAAGTGTGAAAGTAGCCTTAGGAGGTATCACTATTTGTTTTATAAGCTAAGAAATTGAAATTTTGGTGGAGGGAAGAAAACAAAAAAAAATAAAATAATGTGGTTGCATAAGTGTGCACATCCTCTTTAAACTGGGTATGTAGCTGTGTTCAGAATTAAGCAATCACATTCAAAATCATGTGAAATAGGAGTCAGCATACACCTGCCATCATTTAAAGTGCCTCTGATTAACCCCAAATAAAGTTCAGCTGCTCTAGTTGGTCTTTCCTGAAATGTTCTTAGTCGCATCCAACAGAAAAAGCCATGGTCCACAGAGAGCTTCCAAAGCATCAGAGGGATCTCATTGTTAAAAGGTATCAGTCAGGAGAAGGGTACAAAAGAACTTCCAAGGCATTAGATATACCATGGAACACAGTGAAGACAGTCATCATCAAGTGGAGAAAATATGGCACAACAGTGACATTACCAAGAACTGGACGTCCCTCCAAAATTGATGAAAAGACGAGAAGAAAACTGGACTGGGAGACTACCAAGAGGCCTACAGCAACATTAAAGGAGCTGCAGGAATATCTGGCAAGTACTGGCTGTGTGTTACATGTGACAACAATCTCCTGTATTCTTCATGTGTCTTGGCTATGGGGTAGAGTGGCAAGACGAAAGCCTTTTCTTACGAATAAAAACACATCTGAAGTCTCCCAAAAGCATGTGGGAAAAGGTGTTATGGTCTGATGAAACCAAGGTTGAACTTTTTGGCCATAATTCCAAAAGATATTTTTGGCGCAAAAACAACATTGCACATCACCAAAAGAACACCATACCCACAGTGAAGCATGGTGGTGGCAGCATCATGCTTTGGGGTTGTTTTTCTTCAGCTGGAAAGAAGAGTGGGCAAATCTTGCCAAATCAAAATGTGCCATGCTGATAGACTCATACCCAAAAAGACTGAGTGCTGTAATAAAATCAAAAGGTGCTTCAACAAAGTATTAGTTTAAGGGTGTGCACACTTATGCAACCATATTATTTATTTTTATATTTTTTCTTCCCTAAAAGATTTCAGTTTGTTTTTAAATTGAGTTGTACAGTTTATAGGTCACATTAAAGGTGGAAAAAGTTTTGAAATATTTTATCTTTGTCTCATTTTTTTTTTACATCAAAGAAACCTGACATTTTAACAGGGATGTGTAGACTTTTTATATCCATTGTATGACTTTTTTTTAGCACTTTGTATAAAAAAAATTGAGAGGCAAAGTGACAAAGAAAAATGGGGATTCAGCTATTTCATTTTTTTTCGTTATGGTGTTCACTGTACGGGATACATACTTTTATGTTTTAATAGTTTGGGCATTTTCCGATGTTTGTCATCTCCAATCATGGAGTCTGCTTGCGGGTTTCTGTTGAGTAAAAAAAACTCCTGTGCTTTTGTACAGGCTGACACCATCTAGGCAATGCTGACAGTATCAGACTGTGTAGAGACATGCTTTTTGACAAAGGGAATGTTAACACACAGTTGCCATTTTATTCATAAATTTCAGGATGAATAACAGAGCGAATTTCCAGGAAGAATAACAGAGGGATGGAACGTACAAAATTCTAAGTAAATACTATGGGGGTGATTTATCACACAAAAATATACCTAAATTAGGCGTATTTCTGGCGCAGATTTTGCGCAGCAATCTGCGACTTCTCCCCGCTCACACATAGTCTAAAAAAGGGATGTTGTGTCATGCTGGTGGTGCCGGCCACTACATAACTTCAGTGTATCCACCGCCTGTCAAAATCTATGCCAAATCCCTTGCTGGTGTAGATTTAGACCATTTTCTACGCCCCTTTTTTTTAGACCTGCCGTGAGCAGGAAAAAAGTCGCAGATTGCGACACAAATAACCCTTGCGTCGCAATCTGCAACAGATATATGCCGACAAGTGGCGTATATCTGTTAGTAAATGACCCCCATTGTCTCTAATTATTCTCCCTGTAAAGTCAATCTTCCCAGCTTTGTTGTGTATTTCTGTGCTACTGCAGAGGCTATTTCTTTTAGCCTCTCTGAAGTGAACAGAGGATTCACATAGCTCCCATTCCTTTGTTTTCTTTAGGAATGAGAGTTATGTGAATCGTGTGGTTTTAAAAAAAATTCCGTTACCACACAGGAACTTTTAAAAAGTATTTTATTAGTTCAGACCTTTTCGGAGGCAGCCATTATTTTTATTTATTTTTGTTAATATATTTTGATATGTAAAATTGGGAAAGGGGGATGATTTAAACTTTTTTATATATATATATTTTTTTACAGTAATAACTTTTAACCCCCTTAGGGTGCTAGAACCTGGAATCTTTTGATCCTTTGTCCCGTTCACCCTAATTTAGATTCTATGAGGGTGAATAGGGTTTTGACACTCTCCATGTTGAGCTGTGCCTCATGCATAGTTCAGAAGGGAGCTTGCCATGGCAGCCCGGTAAGCTTCAGAAGCTTCCAGGATGCCATGGTATCCGATTTGGAGCACCGCAATTTCAGTGCGGGGGCTCCGATCGTAAGGCAGAGGGAGCCGCATCCCTCTGCCTTGCATCACAGATGCTAGGATCGGTGTTGATCGCGGCATCTAAAGGGTTAAGTGATGGATTTTGGCATGATTGCCGTTCCCCGTCATTGTGACCAGGTGTCGGCTGTAAGATACAGCCGGCACCTATCGCTTATGGAGCGAGCTCACTGCAGCCCACTCCATGCATTCCCTCAACCACTGTGACATATCAGTAGGTTGAAAAGTGCTGTGCCTCTTAAATGTAATAAATAGTCATAATTGGCATGTAATGCAATATTTTTACATCAAAAACCTGACGTGCCTGGTTTAATAAATGTCCTCCTATGAGTAAATTATATGTACTAAAAAATTGTGCCATTGAGAAATACAACTCATCCTGCAAAACACAAGCCCACATACAGTTACATCAACTGAAAAATATAAAAAGTTATGTCCTTGGAATGTGATGAAGAAAAAATTAAGACAATTGCTAGGTCCTTATAGGGGTTTAGGCCATTAAAGGGGTTATCCAGCCTTTGACACTTTAACCGTCCCAAGCAGTGTGTTGTACCTGTTGACAAAAATCATTCTCACATGCTCTCCGCTGCTCTGTTCTGACTTTCAGCAATCTTCTGATCCTACGCCTGTAAATTTCTGGACAGACAGGGTCAAGTGTGCCGCTGCCGGAACAGCCTTCCTGATATAAAAGTGCTTGTGTGAAACTAGCTTTACAGTTCTTGTTGCTTCTGAAGCCTGAACGTTCTCTTCTTCACAACCCCAGACCCCCGGCAATCAGCTATTTGAGAAGGCATCGGTGCTCCTGTGAGTGCCGCTGCCTTCTCCGTGCTTACACAGCACCGTACGTTGTATTTCGGTTGTGCTTGGTATCAGGCTCCGCCCCATTCACTTATATGGGACTGAGCTGTGCCTAGGCCACGTGATCGATGAACGAATACTGCGAATGCGATGACTTCTCGAACAGCTGATCGACGGGGATCCCGGGTGTCGGACACCCACAAATCAAATAATGATGACCTATCCTGAGGATATGAATTCTTTTAATATTTCCTTAAAGGGGTATTCCCATCTTCAAGATCATATTTAATTTGATAAAACTAATGCCCGCCATCATTTTTCAAATTTAATTTTATTACCAAAAATGCACCCATGTTGATATAATTCGATTAATAATTCCCTTAGTTTACCTTTTTGTTTCCCATAGATACGGCCCGCTCCTCAGCCGCATCTATGGGCCGCGCTTGCGCAGACAGGACCTTATTTTCACCCAGGTGGCTGGTCTTTTTCTCATGAGCGCGCACACTGCCTGCCGCGCATGCGCAGTTCTTCATTCACGCCGCGTCTGATACAGAGCTGGGAGAGAGGATCGTAGCGCACAGGAGAGCGGACGTGACCGGGAGAAGAAAAGTTCGGTAAGTGCCTGCTGCCAAATGCACTTGGATTGCTGATGGAGGCGCTGGGGTGGCTGATTGAGGCACTTGGGAGGCCTGATGGAGGCATATGGGGCCTGATGGGGGCTTATGGGGGCTGATAGAGGCACTTAGGGGCTAATGGAGCCACATGGGGGGCTGATGGAGGCACTTGGGGGGCTGATGGAGGCATATGGCGGGGCTGATGGATGTAGCAGGCGTGAATATGCGGCTGTTTAGCCATAGTTCTAATGGGGAAGGGAATAGACAGATGTAGCAGAGCTGTATATGTGGCGGGTCAGTATCAATGCTGGTGGAAGAGAGAAACAGATGTAGCAGAGCTGAATGTGCAGCTGTTCTGACACAGTGCTGGTTGAAGAGATAAACAGACAGATGTAGCAGAGCTGTATATGAAGCTTTTCAGACAGTGCTCGTGGGGGAGTAGAATAAAGATGTAGCAGGGCTGTATAGGAAGCCATTCAGCCAAAGTGATGTTAGGGGACTGGAGAAGACAGTGCTCCAGACTAAAAAAAATACCTAGTAGCCATTGGCTCCTGAACTGAAAAATTTAGGAGCCAAATCAAATTTTTAGTCGCCAAATCGAAACTGAATCAAAATTTTGCTATCGTGACAACGCTACGCTGATCAGATCGGCGTAGGGTTGTTTTGAAACCAAAATTTTGATTCGCTTTCGTCACCATAAAAAAGTATTACGATACTCAATACCGCGCAAAAAAAATAAATAAAAAACACCAAAAAAAGCCGCGTGCATTTAGCATTTTATGAAACATTCGGCCCATAATAGAACAGTCCTATGCTATTTTTTGGGGTGACAAGGTGACTAAAAAATGGCGAATGCTCACCGCATAGGAGATACTTTTTAATAATTTAATAGTTTGGACTTTTCGGACGCAGCGCTATGTAATATGTTTATTTAATGTTTATATATTTTATATGTAAAATTGGGAAAGGGGGGATTTAAACTTAATATTTTAGGGTACTTTCACACTAGCGTTTTTCTTTTCCGGCATAGGCCTCTTTCACACTTGCGTTGTTGGGATCCGGCATGCACTTCCGTTGCCGGAGGTGCCTGCCGGATCCGTAACAACGCAAGTGTACTGAAAGCATTTGAAGACGGAACCGTCTTCCAAATGCTTTCAGTGTTACTATGGCACCCAGGACGCTATTAAAGTCCTGGTTGCCATAGTAGGAGCGGGGAGCGGGGGAGCGGTATACTTACAGTCCGTGCGGCTCCCCGGGCGCTCCAGAATGACGTCAGAGCGCCCCATGCGCATGGATGACGTGATCCATGTGATCACGTGATCCATGCGCTTGGGGCGCCCTGACGTCACTCTGGAGCGCCCGGGGAGCCGCACGGACGGTAAGTATGCTGCTCCCCTGCTCCCCGCTACACTTACCATGGCTGTCAGGACTTTAGCGTCCCGGCAGCCATGGTAACTATTCAGAAAAAGCTAAACGTCGGGTCCGGCAATGCGCCGAAACGACGTTTAGCTTAAGGCCGGATCCGGATCAATGCCTTTCAATGGGCATTGATCCCGGATCCGGCCTTGCGGCAAGTCTTCAGGATTTTTGGCCGGAGCAAAAAGCGCAGCATGCTGCGGTATTTTCTCCGGCCAAAAAACGTTCCGTACCGGAACTGAAGACATCCTGATGCATCCTGAACGGATTACTCTCCATTCAGAATGCATTAGGATAATCCTGATCAGTATTCTTCCGGCATAGAGTCCCGACGACGGAACTCTATGCCGGAAGACAATAACGCAAGTGTGAAAGAGCCCATAGAGTTCCGTCACAGGGGCTCTATACCGGAAAAGAACTGATCGGGCATATCCCCATGCATTCTGAATGGAGAGTAATCCGTTCAGGATGCATCAGGACGTCTTCAGTTCAGTCATTGTGACTGATCAGGCAAAAGAGAAAACCACAGCATGCTACAGTGTTATCTCCGGCGAAAAAAACTGAAGACTTGCCTGAATGCCGGATCCAGCATTTTTCCCCATAGGAATGTATTAGTGCCGGATCCGGCATTCAAAATACCGGAATGCACCCGCACTAAATCCGGACCCATTCATTTCTATGGGGCTGTGCACATGAGCGGTGATTTTCACACATCACTTGTGCGTTGCGTGAGAATCGCAGCATGCTCTATATTCTGCGTTTTTCACGCAACGCAGGCCCCATAGAAGTTAATGGGGCTGCGTGAAAATCGCAAGCAAGTGCGGATGCGGTGCGATTTTCACGCACGGTTGCTAGGAGATGATTGGGATGGAGACCCGATGATTATTATTTTCCCTTATAACATGGTTATAAGGGGAAATAATAGCATTCTGAATACAGACTGCTAAGTAGAAGGTCAATATAATAAACATTGGTGGCGCAGTGTGCCCCCCCAACACTCCAGTATAATAAACATTGGTGGCGCAGTGCGCCCCCCAACACTCCAGTATAATAAACATTGGTGGCGCAGTGCGCCCCCCAACACGCCAGTATAATAAACATTGGTGGTGCAGTGTGCCCCCCCAACACTCCAGTATAATAAACATGGGGGGCGCAGTGCACCCCCCCATCACCCCAATATAATAAACATTGGTGGCGCAGTGCACCCCCCCATCACCCCAATATAATAAACATTGGTGGCGCAGTGCGCCCCCCCATCACCCCGATATAATAAACATTGGTGGCGCAGTGCGCCCCCCCCATATAATAAACATTGGTGGCGCAGTGTGTCCCCCCCATCACCCCAATATAATAAACATTGGTGGCGCAGTGCGCCCCCCCATATAATAAACATTGGTGGCGCAGTGTGCCCCCCCAACACTCCAGTATAATAAACATTGGTGGCGCAGTGCGCCCCCCCATCACCCCAATATAATAAACATTGGTGGCGCAGTGCGCCCCCCCATCACCCCGATATAATAAACATTGGTGGCGCAGTGCGCCCCCCCCATATAATAAACATTGGTGGCGCAGTGTGCCCCCCCATCACCCCAATATAATAAACATTGGTGGCGCAGTGCGCCCCCCCCATATAATAAACATTGGTGGCGTAGTGTGCCCCCCCATCACCCCAATATAATAAACATTGGTGGCGCAGTGCGCCCCCCCATATAATAAACATTGGTGGCGCAGTGCACCCCCCCATCACCCCAATATAATAAACATTGGTGGCGCAGTGCGCCCCCCCATCACCCCAATATAATAAACATTGGTGGCGCAGTGCGCCCCCCCATCACCCCAATATAATAAACATTGGTGGCGCAGTGCGCCCCCCCCATATAATAAACATTGGTGGCGCAGTGTGCCCCCCCATCACCCCAATATAATAAACATTGGTGGCGCAGTGTGCCCCCCCAACACTCCAGTATAATAAACATTGGTAGCGCAGTGCGCCCCCCCATCACCCCAATATAATAAACATTGGTGGCGCAGTGCGCCCCCCCATATAATAAACATTGGTGGCGCAGTGTGCCCCCCCAACACCCCAATATAATAAACATTGGTGGCGCAGTGCGCCCCCCCCATATAATAAACATTGGTGGCGCAGTGTGCCCCCCCATCACCCCAATATAATAAACATTGGTGGCGCAGTGCGCCCCCCCCATATAATAAACATTGGTGGCGCAGTGCGCCCCCCCATCACCCCAATATAATAAACATTGGTGGCGCAGTGCGCCCCCCCATATAATAAACATTGGTGGCGCAGTGCGCCCCCCCATCACCCCAATATAATAAACATTGGTGGCGCAGTGCGCCCCCCCATATAATAAACATTGGTGGCGCAGTGCGCCCCCCCATATAATAAACATTGGTGACGCAGTGCGCCCCCCCATCACCCCAATATAATAAACATTGGTGGCGCAGTGCGCCCCCCCCATATAATAAACATTGGTGGCTCAGTGCGCCCCCCCATATAATAAACATTGGTGGCGCAGTGTGCCCCCCCCATCACCCCAATATAATAAACATTGGTGGCGCAGTGTGCCCCCCCCCAATATAATAAACATTGGTGGCGCAGTGGGAAGTGCCAATAAGGGTTAAAAAATAAATAAAAAAAATTTACTCACCTCCTCCAGTTGATCCGTAGCTGCCGGTCTCCTGTTCTTACTTCTTTCTTCAGGACCTGTGGTGACATCACTGGGCTCATCACATGATCCATCACCATGGTAATGGGCCATGTGATGAGCTCAGTGACGTCACCACAGGTCCTGAAGAAAGAAGTAAGTACAGGAGACCGGCAGCTACGGATCAACTGGAGGAGGTGAGTAAATTTATTTTTTATTTTTTTATTTATTTTTTAACCCTTATTGGCACTTCCCACTGAGCCACCAATGTTTATTATACTGGGGAAGGGGGGGGGGCGCACTGTGCCACCAACGTTTCTTATACTGGGGGGGGGGGGGGGCGCACTGTGCCACCAACGTTTCTTATACAAATACAGGAGGCGGGTGCCGGTATCAAATAGCCGGCACCCGACCTTTGTGACAGGGGGCTGCGATCAGCTACAATTAACCCCTCAGGTACCGCACCTGAAGGGTTAACTCAACTGCAGCTGATCGCAGCTCCCTGTCATAGAGGTCGGGTGCCGGCTATTTGATTCCGGCACCCGCCACCTGTATTTGTATTACTTGTCAGTTATCTTCATTGGTGGCGCAGTGGTCACAGCCCCTCCCCTCCTCCTCCTATCTCTCTTCTTATTGGTGGAGGCGGCGGCAGCAGCAGCACAGGGGGGAGGGAGAGACTCCTCCTGCGCTGCTGAGAACGATCATCTCCTGTGCCTGCCGCTGTATTGAGCAGTGCTGCGGCGGCGGGTCTTGTCGCCATTTGTAAATTCTAAGTCGCATTGGCGACCATTTTGGTCGCCATCTGGAGCCCTGGAAGACACATGTAGCTGGGCTGTATATGCATCTATAAAGATACACAGTGTAAGGTTTATACACAACTGGAGTACAGCTGTAATGGAAACAAATCTGCATCAGTGCTGGTGGGTGGGGGTTGGTCAAGCTTTTGAGCTAATGTATAATATGGAATTATAGTTTTTGATGCATAGAATGGGTTTGTAAAAGATCAGACAGAGATTTTGTGTGTAAAACAGTGCAGAACAGCCACGTGTTACTGTACACTGAGCTCACTTCACATCGCTCTCTGATGATTCCCCAGCAGGGGGAGGGGCCTCACAGATACTGCAGGCTGCCAGACTGATGAGTCATACTATCCACATGACCGAGCACATAAGAACTCAGTTCTCAGTGTGATGTCATAAGGAGGTGTGGCCGGCCTTCACTCAAACTGCCTAAGCCCGCCCAGCCTTAGCTGCAGGAAACCAGGAAGTGAACAGCAGCTGGCAGCAATTGAGGATGAAGTAGCAAGATAGGAAAACCCCTTTAATTACGAAGACCCTCAATATCTCTTATCAGTTTGGTTGCTCCCCTTTGTAAATTTTCCAGCTCCAGGGCATCTTTTCTATGGAATGGGGCCCAGAACTGAACTGCATATTCCAGATGAGGCCCCACCAAAGCTTTGTAAAGTGGTATTTTTACATCTGTCCTGCAAGTCAATGCCTCTTTTAGTACATGGCAATATCCTTTTTTGCAATATCCAGCCTTAGAATCCACTAATTCAATGCTCCTCAACTCCAGTCCTCAACTCCAAAAAAAAGTGGGGGGGAAATGGCCGTGCGTCTTATAAAGCGGATACTTCGCTGGCCGCTATGCTGCACAGCGCGGCCAGCGAAGTATCAGTGTGGAGGGAGGAGGCGGGGACACTCATGGCAGGGCCGGTGCAGTGACTCTACTCTAATACACCGGGCCCCGCAACTGTTAAATACATTCAATCCGATCTATATCTAAATGTATACCGCACTGTTCGGTACTTACTGTAGTACCGTAAGTATAGCATTAAGACGGCGCAGACTGGCAGCTCCCTCGGTCATGCGCCGCCTGCCGCAGCTCCCTCGTTCATGCGCCGCCTGCCTGTTCATTCATAAAGTGAGATAAGCGGGCAGGCGGCGCATGAGGAGGGAGCTGCGGCAACGGCGCATGACCGAGGGAGCTGCCGGTCTGCGCCGTCTTAATGCTATACTTACGGTACTACAGTAAGTACCGAACAGTGCGGTATACATTTAGATATAGATCGGATTGAATGTATTTAACAGTTGCGGAGCCTGGTGTATTAGAGTAGAGTCACTGCACCGGGCCCCGCCATGAGTGTCTCCGCCTCCTCCCTCTACACTGATGCATCTGATGGGGGATCTGTAGATGACACTTATTGGGATCTGTGGATGACATTAGTGTCATCCACAGATCCCCCATCAGTGTCATCCACAGATCCCCCCCCCATAACAGTGCATCATCCACAGATCCCCTCATAACAGTGCGTCATCTACAGATCCCCTCATAACAGTGCGTCATCTACAGATCCCCTCATAACAGTGCGTCATCTACAGATCCCCTCATAACAGTGCGTCATCTACAGATCCCCCCATAACAGTGCGTCATCCACAGATCCCCTCATAACAGTGCGGCATCCACAGATCCCCCATAACAGTGCGGCATCCACAGATCCCCTCATAACAGTGCGTCATCCACAGATCCCCTCATAACAGTGCGGCATCCACAGATCCCCCATAACAGTGCGGCATCCACAGACCACCATTAGTTCAAAACCTACCAAAAGCACACCTTTTGGTTCAAAATATTTTTTTCTTATTTTCCTCAAAAACCTAGGTGCGTCTTATCAGGTGCATCTTATAAAGCGAAAAATACGGTATATCGCCTGCGCAATACTAAGGTAATCCTGAAAACATGATCGGCAGGTGGGCCCTGAGGACTGGAGTTGAGGAACCCTGCAGTAATTGACATTGCATTATGTAATTTACTCTACCCAAATCCTTCTCTACAAGTGACTCTCCCAGTGATACACCCCTAGGATATATGATGCATGTAAATTATTTGTACCCAAATGCATAACTTTTTATGAATCTCATTTTCCAAGTGGGTACTCAAGTATCCAAGTCAGCTTGTGTTGCCTCTCCTGGCAGGGCTTCCAGCTTGCATTTTTCGGCAGGATAATGCTCACCCACACAACAAAGGTCTCCCAGAAATGTCTTTGCAATATTGCAACACTTTCTTGGCCTGCCCAGTAGCGAGATTTTTCACCAGTTGAGCATTTACAGGATCTACTGGCCCAGTTGCAAGATCTCTAGGCAACTTTGCTGCAGTATACCATACGGAATCTGTGCCTCCATGCCCAAACTTATGACATCTTGTATCCAGGCTACAGGTCCCAGCGGGGTACTAGAGTACTCTCATTTCAGCTGTACAGTTTTACCTAATAAACGTATACTTTCACTTAATATTGCAATTACTTACATATATCATCATTGCATTCACACATATAAAGTTTCATTTGATTCTAACACCTCCTTCTTGGTGTGCTGAATCCAGTTTGTAATAGCAAAATCAGAAGAGGAAATTCATAGTCTAGCAAAAGGTAAGTGTTGGCAGGGTTCATGCGATGCAATAATGCAACCAGACAAGGTCAAAGACAAGTAGCAGACATTTAATGTCAAGGGCAAGCCAAGTCACTTTAGAAACTAACAAAGTGATGCAAGTAGCAGTGGGAGGGATCCTTAAAGGGTTTGTCTCATCTCGCCCTTACTAAGGCGAGATGAGACACAGTCCCAACCGCGCACACTGTTTCAGTAGTTCCCATTGCGGTACCGAAACAGCATAGCTCTCATGTACCCTAATGTGAGCTACTGAAACAGCGAGCGACGGAGAGCCCTGCTGTTTCCTGGACTGCTTGTGGTCAGGACTGTGTCTCATCTTGCCTTAGTAATGGCAAGATGAGACAACCCCTTTAAATAACCATAAATTGTAGTAGTGAAAGGGTTAAGGACTGCTTAACTGCTGAATTTGGTGTGGTCACATAACATTGTACAGGCAGTGAGAACAGATTGCAGAACTGAATTTGAAACATAGCATCTTGTCAGAGGCCACAGACTTGGTGGGCAAAGAGCATGACAGTGATTATCTACAGAATTATAAGCGCCCCCTTCTCTTGTCTCTGCAATCCGTGTGTGATGTGTACAGAATTTCCTGTGTATTCTATAATATCTCCCCTGCCTCTTTCTTATAGGAGCTGACAGGGAAAAAACTATCATTAGCAGAAGGAATGGGAGATGGGCTGATGCTGCATTACATAACATATTCTGAGACTCTGCGGTGTGAGTTAGGGGACAGAAGTTCTATGTCACTGATTTGTCCCTTGCTGCCCTCAGATTGGAGTCAGAGCAAGTGCATTGTGAGGAGACTCCAATCCCTCTGTCTTTGCAAAGCCAGAGGCATAATAGGAAATGTGGGCTGTATTAGGAGCAGGGGTGGACTGGACATAGATCCTACCATGAAACTTCTAGGTGGGCCAATGCAATGGGGGCTGCCTAAGCTGCCAGCACCCTCCCCACAGCCACTGGCCCAGTACATAATGACCTGACACTCTCAGAAAGGTTTGTTAGTCAGCTCCTGAAGTCAACTGTATCACTATCCTTAGAATGGAGCTACATTTGAACACTGACAGCTGCTGGCTCCATGCCCCACCATTGACCCTCAGAGAACACAGGCTATTAGATCTGATTGTATCAACATGGCATCATTGCAACTGCCTACACTGGGACACAGGCCTCTCAGTTCACATGCTGGAAGAGGCCTGTGGCCTGCACCAGAGACATGGCATGAAACAGTATACGGATATTAGGGTTTTTGTTTTTTTGTCTTTCCTAGCCTAGGACACATTAGGGAAACATACTATGGTGTAGTAGTATTATTATTAGTGGGGCACTATGCGGGCATTATTACTGGGGGGCACTGTATGAGGTATTATTACTGCTGGGGGATTATTAATACTGGGGGCGCTATAGGGAGAATTGGTGATTTATTTATATCTGATGAGTACTGGGGTCTTGATCTGAAGTCTGATACAGATTGGGAGTCTGATCTGAGGTCTGGTACAGATTTTAGGTTTGATTGGCGGGTCTGATCTGCACTTTTATGTCTTGCAGTAGGAAGGGGTTAAATGTTGTTTTTTCAATGTAATAGTGATGCTGAAAATTCAATTAATAGGGTGTTTGTCATTCTTCTTTATTAGAGAAAATAATTTATAGCCAGTACTTAATTTTTTTTTTATTGCATAATAATCGCTTTGCTGTCTATTACAGGAAATGTTCAAGGACCAAGGAACCAGGTTATTCAAGAAACAGGTAAGCAATTTGTACTGCGATTTAGTTAAAAACAGCATGTGTATTGTAAATGCTTAAAGACGAGGCCTGTTTGGGCCTTAAAGAGATTCCAGGATTTTGATATTGATGACCTTTCCTCAGGATAGTCCATCAATAACACACTAGTGGGGGTAATGGGAGTATTGCTGCAGTTCAACTTCACAATGGATGGAACAGTGTTTTTCCTGTGAAGAAATTACAACTAATTTGTTGATCATTGAGTCCGTGTGAATGGACCCTTATTCTTCAATACCAAATCTTTACCAAATATGTTTTTTTACTGTTTTTGCACACACAAAGAAAAATAAAAAAAATCTTTTATTTTTATGTCACCATATTCTAAGAGCAATAACTTTTCCATCAATGAAAGCTATATGAGGGCATATTTTGTGGGATGAGTTGATATTTTTATTGGTACAGTACCTTTTTTTTTCTGGCACATGCAATTTTTTTAATTTTAGGAGGTGAATGAAATTCTGGATTTTTTTTTAATGACATTCACAGTACAAGTTTAATAGTGTGGTTGTATTTTAATATCTCATTGTTTTAAATTTTGTTTTAGTCTTACTTGGGGACTTGAACTTCTCTGAGCTTGATCACACATAATACACTGTATTGTAGTGTGTTATGTCTGTATTGTATGTGTTATGTATATTAGTGTGTTCCACATTTCTTTTTTGACAGCTCCTTTGGAAAATTAAAGGAGGAATCAGATTGGTTGCTATGGGCAACTAAGCCAGTTCTACTTTATACTAGTTTGATAAATGACCCCATAGTTTGTAAGGCTGAAAAAACACATACTTCCATCTAGTTCAGTATATTATCCTGAAAAGTTGCTCCAGAGGAAGGCAAAAAAAAAAAACTTGAGGTAGAAGCAGGAGCGTAGCTATAGAGGGTGCAGAGGTAGCAGTCGCTACCGGGCCCAGGAGTCTGAAGTGATCCCTTGTGCTGAATAAGAAGACAACAGTATTGTAGAAATGCTGGTCAATTACACCTCTGACTGGAGGGAAGGAGTGAGCCAGAACGCACCCGGAATCGCACGTTTCCGAGTTTTTGCACCTCCAGATGCCATGGTCTCATTTGACCATGGCGTCTGAAGGTTTAAAAGTCTGCGATCGGCATTACCACCAGCCGCAGACATGATCCCTAAGTGTGGAAAAGAATTGCGGCAAGACATTTGGTCAATTGTACAAAGTATTACAGTGACTGTTTTTAATGTTGACGCTCACTGCCCTTTTAATACCCTAGATTGACTGTACAACTCGATTGCTGATCAACTAGCAAAAATTTCTGCTGTGGATGCCACTGAAGAGTAGGAAGCTAAATATTCAAGTCTGGCTAAGTGGGCTCACCAAAAATGTGGCTATTTCGGAGAAAAAAGCCACTTTTCAGTGGGCACAAAATAGAGGATTGTACATTAGGTTAGAGTTGGTAAAAGAGCTGATCCTAAAGTATCCCGTGGGTCAGCACACACAACAAAGACGTTTACCACATACTGTAATAGAAGACACAGCACACGGCAAGCTGCCAGGACAGATATGGCAGATGGACTTTGTGGGTCCTCTGTCTATGGATGCAGGATATGCTTATATTTGTACTGCAATGGATACATACTCTGGATACCTCACTGTATATCCATGTAAATTTGAGAATGCTAACGGCACATTAACCTGTTCTCGACCATCCGTGTTTGTATGTCATCAGTCGGGGCATTAAATAAGGTGCCCGCTCGCTGTCATTTAACTTTTCAGTTGCCGTGGTCAAATATGACCACAGCATCTGCAGTTATAAAAACCCAGAGCAGGCGCTTCCGGACATTCTCCAGCTCCCCCCTGGCGAGGATTGGGGAACCGGGAGTGTGAGTGCAGTAGCCTCTGCCCTCCTGAGTGACAGGAAGCTTATACACCTTAATTCCCACGGGGAGCCTGAACACAGCAGTATTCTCATAGACTCCAATGTTAATCAATTGGAGTCTATGAGAGAAGCAATCTAATGATTGCTTTTTATAGTTACCTAGGGAAACTATAAATAAAAGTGCAAAAAAAAAAGTTTTGAAAAATTTACAAAAATATAAAAATTTAACTCATTGGAAATATAAACATTATGGGTATCATCAGCGTTTGCAAAAAATGCCTGTACTGTTAAAATATAAAAATATCGCAAATGGCGAAACTGAAAAAAAGACCCCATCAAAATGGCTGATTCGCTGTTTTTGTCTGCCTCACCTGCCTCAAAAAATGGAATAAAAAGTGATCAGAAAGTCATACACACCCCAATATGGTATCAATGAAAAGTACAGATCACCCCACAAAAAAATGAGCCCTCACATAGCACCATAGACATAAAAATAAAGTTATGGGGGTAAGAATATGGTGATGCAAAGAAAAAATGTGTATTTTTTTTTCCAAAGTTTTTTTTTTTTCAGCATTAAAACACAAGAAAAACTATAGATATTGGTATTGTTGTAATCGTACTGACCCAGAGAATGAAAGTAACAGGTCAGTTTTACTAAATAGGAAATGCTGTAAAAACAAAACCCATAGAACTGTGGAGGAATTCATTTTTTGTTTTTAATAATTCCACCCTGTTTGAAATGTTTTTCCAGGTTGCCACTACATTGTATGCAACTGTAAATGGTGCCATTAGAAAGTACAACTTGTCCCACAAAAAACAAGCCCTTATACAGCTATATGAATGGAAAAATTATGGCTATGGGAAGGCTTGGATTAAAAGACAAAAATGGAAAATTTCCCGGTCATTAAAGGGTTTAAAATATTGCAGGCATTGATTTTGTATTATGGTCTAATAAAAAAAAAAATAATAAACAGGGCTCCAAGCCGATCGGCTGTTTGAGAAGGTAGGGAAATTGTGCTTTTGTGTACAAAACAACATCATCAGTGAGGAAAGCTATCTGGATGTCAGTGACTTTGGCTGTCTGCCCTACATCGATTTCCATTGATTTTTATTTTTTTATTTTTTGTACAGTATGTAAAAAAAATAAAAAATTCTTTAACAATTTCTTTAACATATACAGTACTGTGGAAAAGTTTTATGCAGGTGTGGGAAACATGCTGCAAAGTAAGAATTATTTCCAAAATAGAATTGTTAAAGGGTTTTTCCGGGAGTTTAACACTTATGAGTGGATAGGTCATCAGTATCTGATCTGTGGGGTCTGACACCCAGGAGCCCCACCGAACAGCTGTTTTAGTAGCGACACCGCCATCTCTCAGCTTTCCGTAGGCCATGTGACATCATAGGGCTGGGCTGCGATACAAAGCACAACACTATACAGTGTATGGCACTGTACTTGTTTTGCAGAGAGAAGGCTGTGATGCTACAGTGTGCGCCAGTGCCTTCTCAAAACAGCTGACCGGCAGAGATCCCGGGTGTCAGACCCCCATGATCAGATACTCACTAATATAAAACTCCTGGAAAACCCCTTTAATAGTTTATTGCAAGGAATCTCCACCATGCTTCATTGTTACCTGCAGACATTACTGTACTCATTACTGTACCGCTCTCCAGCCCTTTAGCAGACAAACTAGCTTGTATTAGGCTACATGCACACGACCGTATGTGTTTTGCGGATCCATTGTAACAATGCCTAAAACGGACAAGAATAGGACATGTTCTTTTTTTTTTTTTTTTTTGGCGGGGCTACGGAACAGACATACTGATGCGGATAGCACACGGTGTGCTGTCCGCATTTTTTGCGGACCCATTGAAATTAATAGGTCCGCATCCTATCCGCAAAAAAAAAAAAAAAAAACGGACACGGAAACAAAATACGTTTGTGTGCATGAGGCCTTACAGACAAATATTTCACAGTCCACAGCACCTACTGAAATTTTTTTGCGTCCCAGTTCCTATGTTTTTGAGCATAGTTGAGTCGCTTGGCCTTGTTTCCGTATCGAAGGCATGGTTTTTTGGTCATAGTTCTTCCATGAAGACCACTTCTGTCCAGACTTCTCTGAACAGTAGATAGGTGTACCGGCCCCACTGGTTTCTGGCAGCTTTGAGCTGATGGCCCTGCTGGGTACGGGCTGTACATTGTTGGCGATTTTACAAACTGTTTGGTTCATTTATCAAACTGGCGTAAAGTAGAACTGGCTTAGTTGCCCATAGCAGCCAATCAGATTCCACCTTTTGTTTTTTAAAGCTCCTTTGGAGAATGAAAGGTGGAATCTGGTTGGTTGCTATGGGCAGCTAAGCCAGTTCTACTTTACACCAGTTTGATAAATGACCTCATGTGTTGCTATATATAAGATTTGGAAATTGTATGGAGAGGTTTACTGTATACCAGATTCTGTTGTTACAGTACATCCATATGTGATGTAAAATACAATAGAAAAGTCTGCTGATATGTGGCAAACAATGTATGCTGTGGAAATGTCTCTGGATTTCACCCTCTCCATTGCAAAGGTTGAAATCTCAAGTGGAGCTCTGCAGCAGAAATGATCATGCTTCAGATTTCATATCCATACTACAGATTTTTTGCGCAGCGTACGGATGAGATTTTTTTTAAATCTGCATGGTACGGCATGAAAATCCACCATGGCAAATCCGCAGCATATCCTCCACATGTGACTATGCCCTTATGTGTAACCACCGTGTGTTTTGTTTGTATGCAGTGTTTTCTCCACCGAGCAGCCAGGACTCTGGACTGGTTTCCTTGTCCAGCAACTCTTCAATCAGCAGTGAGAACACCAAAGCTGTAGCCGAGTGTGAAGCCCCCCCTGGAGCCTCTCCTTATAAAGTTACTACTATTGCTGATGATGGGGAGTGAGGTCATCTGGACCAACAACGTCAACAAACATCGCAGCAAGAAATCCAAAGTGCATGTATTTAAAGGCAAAAACACGCTCCAGGTTTATTACCAGGCAGTAAACCTGAATTGCTTTTATCCACCTGATGCCTTGCTTTTAAATACAAGTCTTGCCTTCTCATACTTTTTCATTCAATAAATGTGTTCCTTTTGCATAATGTTATAGTTACCAAAGTTATGAAAAATTCTGAATTTGTAGAATAGATTTCTGTGATAATGGATTTTGGTTGAAAATCTGATTTAAGCAAAGTGTTGAATGTCCAACGCTACTTCAACAGATGGCAACGATCAAGTTAATATAATATGAATATCCTATCCTATAAAATTGGAGGCGTTGCAGGTCACTTGTGACAGTTGTCCACTTGGTACCCAGTTTGATGGTTACTTTAATTTTTAATCAGCTCTAGAGAGAAAAAGAACCTTGAACCTAAGTTGGTCCTTCGTTTTATTTCAGTGTAGTTAATACAGTGTCTTATTGGTTCAATTGTAGCACCTGTGTAATATAGTCAGCTCTGCTGCTGATAGGATGTGACCCAAACTAGAGAGGAGGATAATGATAAATATAAAGAACCATAGGGGAAATGGACATCATGGAAGGTTCTTCCCCACTGCAATCAACAGGTATGCATTTAAGAGCCCAATGTTCACGCAGAAAATCGCTAGTGAGTGTTTGTTCGGACCTTCGTTAGACATAATCTGCCTGTGTAAAGGTGTCGCCAATAAACAAGCTAAATGCGTGTACATCGGGTAATAGGGTCGTTAGTGCGGTCACCTAAATCCTCATTTGCCGATAGCTGATCGTGCCGTCTAAGCAGCCTGTGCTGCCGGCAAACAATGATTATGTATGGGGATGAAGATCGCTCATACTGTGGAGGAAATCGCTGCGTGTAAATGCAGCTTTCTCTTCCACTGACGAGCAAGCGATTGTCAGGAAGGGACGCCTTCCTTCCCAACAATCGCTTGCTACATTGGGCAATGTAAAGGGGCCTTTGGATGGAAGCAGCTTGTGTTGTCGGTTTTGACACTGGCCATCTTACAGAGCCGCAGAAAAGAGACATGGCATGCCTCATTTCTCTGGACGGATGTCTAATTTTTCCATCATTTGTGTCCAATTCAGGCATAAAAAAAAGGACTGACCTGATGATACAACTGATATACACAGGCCCTAAAAGCAACTCCACTCCAAACATTTAGCAGTTAATTGCAGCGAAGGCAATTCCCCTGTGTAGCTCCAAACTTTCTCAATGTAACAGGTAATGAACAATTATAGATTTCATTTTTTAATACTGTCTGAAGAAGTTCTGCTATTAAAGGGAACCTGTCACCGGGATCTTGTGTATAGAGCTGAGGACATGGGTTGCTAGATGGCCACTAGCACATCCGCAATATCCAGTCCCCATAGCTCTGTGTGCTTTTATTATGTAAAAAACCTGATTTGATACATATGCAAATTAGCCTGAGATGAGTCCTGTATGAGATGAGTCAGGGACAGGACTCCTCTCAGGTTAATTTGCATATGTATCTAATCGTTTTTTTTTACACAATAAAAGCACACCGAGCTATGGGGACTGGATATTGCGGATATGCTAGTGGCCATCTAGCAACCCATGTCCTCAGCTCCATACACAAAATCCTGGTGACAGGTTCCCTTTAAAAGTTGACATAGACACAAATAGTTAAACTGTGTTGTGGAACACAAACTACATTACAGACTTTACATATTATTTTCCCGTTTGTATTACCTTTTATATGCTGGTTGGATATTTGCAGTTTTATCGAGGCACCTGCCTCCGTTTTACATTGTGTTACATTTCGGATGTATTGCTTTTATTAACCCACTGTTTTAGCGGTTACCTGTAGTGCACACAGCGTTAATGGCCAGCCTAGTGTGGAAATGTTACAGTGTGTGGTGTTCTTTCTCCGCAGTCCAGGCTCAGATGCATTGTTCTCTGATGTTGCAGCTGCACAGAAAATAAAAAATGTTATTGATGACTAAATCTACCTGTGTGTATACTTGGTACGCTGTATTAAAGTCGGGAAAAAAAAAGAAATTACTTGTATTTTTTTCGCTTTGTGCTTTTGAAAACATCTATTTGATTTCGCCCCCATCTGTTGTAATCAATAACCTGACCATCTTGTTTTTTTATTAAATGTACTTACTCTTAATTTCATCCACCAGTGGTTTTAGAGAGAATAATGTGGAGTTACCTATATGGCTTTGACATTATAAATCACTTCTTGAGGCTGAATCGTATAGTGGTATCGATTGATCCTGATATATCACAGAAATTTACTGTCACTTCTGTTTTCAATTAAAGATACAATCAGTCAGATAATGACTTAATTGGATTTTACAGAAGATTGAGTTTTATTGCCTAGTGCTTTACGAGTTTAGTTAAGGGAGATCATTTTATCACACTTGTCAGCCAGTTACTGCAGTCCCGGTGCCCTTCTCCCGCTGCTATTGTGACAAAGCCACACACAATAAGGCAGGGAGGGCTTGTGTACCGATGACTATTAGGATATAGCCATGTATAAAGAATGAAAGCACAGCAGAGATATGGGCCAAACTCATTTTTTTTCTTACCTTCTACTGATGGCAGCTTGGAAATAGTATCTGAAATTTTAACAATTTGGACAAATAGCCCCCCTCCTTTTCCATTGGCTGCATGGGGGCTGGAAGCTCAGCAAATCAGCATGTTTTCCAACAATGTGGAAGTTAGGCCTCTTATACACAACCGTATGGTTTTGCAACCAGTTTTAAACGGATCCGTGTTTTTGTTTCCGTAGTTTCTGCTTCTGTTCCGTTTTGCCGTTCCATTTGGTTTCCGTTTGTGATCCATTTTTTGCGGATCGGAAATGGAAGCATACAATAATGTTTAAACAGTAAGTACATTGAAAAATTGGGCTCGGCATAACATTTTTAATAGATGGTTCCGCAGGAACGGATACGGAAGACAAATGGATGCATTCAGTTTTTTTTGGCGGAACCATTGATTTGAATGGAGCCACGGAACGTGATTTGCGGGCAATAATAGGACATGTTCTATCTTTAAATGAAATGCATACAGAGTACCTTCTTTTTTTTTGGGGCACCATTGAAATGAATGCTTCCGCATATGGAACACAAATACTCTTGCACACAAACGTTTTTTTTTTCCATTCCGTTTTTGCGTATTCTGTTTGTGGTCCATATGCAGAACCATTTATTTCAATGGTTCCGCAAAAAAAAAAGGTCCTTGGTTATTTATTAGGCTCTAGATTTTTAATTGAGATGATCTGCAGATGAATCCACAGAATTTGTCTGGGCTGGCTAAACATTGACAGCAGATGTTGAGTAAAAGAATAGGATATTATGGATTTCAATATGCACAATCCCTTATTCTCATGAGAGATAAGTTTCTAGCAGAGGTGACGGGCAGCAGCCTATTCCCCCTCCCTAAATACATGCACACTCGGCCAATGACCCTCTTAACAATCTTAGGCCAGGTTCACATCACCGTTTATTTTTCTGTTCTTCTGATCCGTCAACAAAGAAAAAACATCCTGCATTTATAGCATCCGTTACGCGCATTTATCATCCGTTTTAGCCATTTATGCAATTATATTAGAATAGCTCAGCAGTCTGGACGGTGACAGTCAGGGAACCTGGGACAGTAGGGAAAAAAATTGTGATCTGGACTCCTTATATACAGTACAGAACATGTATTACTGCAGATAATAGTCCAAAATCAGGATAACAGATTCCTTATGAAATACTGTATATTGGGCTCCAGTGCAATAGGGGTCCTAGGTTTGTATCCGTTTACAATTATATATCAAATATGTCGTATTCAGTTTATTTATTTCACTGGTGTTAAGAATGGTGACTATGATGATTAAGGTTGGAGCACCCACAAGGAATGCACTGATGTCATGATGCAAGAAGGCCAGAGGAAGCACAGTATAGCACGAAATGAAGGTTGCCTTGCATGTGTCTGCATCCTTAGGCCTTGTTCACATTTCTGTTTTTCACTGACATGCTGTCTACATTTTCTGCAGACAGCACATGTGCCCATTGATTTTAATGTGTCCACACGTCAGTACTTTTCTTGCTGACCATGAGTTAGTGAAAAAAATCAGACATGCACTACCGTGGTCTGTGAAGATCACGGACACAACACGGATGGCATTCACTGACCTCTGATAAGAGATGCTTTTGAAATAAATTTTCAGCTAAGCAGTGTCTGTGGAGTACGTATGACACACGGAGGGGGAAAAAACTGAATCATGGATGAAACGCGGATGGATTTTTTCACAGTTGTCAAATGGACATGGAAATGTGAACGAGGCCTTACCCACTGGTCTATATGGACTGAATAAAGGATTCCTAGTTCACTCCAGTGTCTAAGGTGATACCGTTTTACGCTATACGCAGAGCACTGCCAGAGTTTTCTTTCTCTGCTGATGCCTCTTTTACCTGCAATTTAAGGGCAATGCCAACTATACTATCCTAATACACATAGATAATGTGTATACAAAGAAAAGAGGAAGGATTGTTTCAGCATAATGCCTCAGTCACACGTCAGTGTTTGGTCAGTGATTTCCATCAGTGATTGTGAGCCAAAACCACACAGAACAGGTGCAGATCTTTCACTTGTTCCTTATCTCTGTGTAGCTCCAATCCTGGTTTTGGCTCACAAACATTGACAGATATCACTGACGTGTGAATGAGGCTTTACTGTATTTTTTTGTGAATGCATTGAAACAAATGAATCGTTTATTAACTGCCATGACCAGCAGTGGGGTTTACAAATACCACTTACCTAGCATAACCTTCTGTGCACAAGGGATTGGACAACTGATACAGTATTCTGGAGCAATTGTCCAATCTGTTCTCTGTTCAGCTTTCTATTAAACCTAGTAGGCTATATAGGACTGATGACAGCTGCAAAAAACTAGAGATATAGTCACAACCATGTTAATTATCGATTGAAAATTATTACTGGTAATTTTAAATATATATATATATATATATATATATATATATATATAGAGAGAGAGAGAGAGAACAAAGAAGTAGGACTGCACTCCAAGATAGTGATAAAATCAGCAAGTGGTTTATTCACCCATAATATGGCAAGTCTTGCGACGTTTCGGCTCACAAGAGCCTTCCTCAAGCATGCTTGAGGAAGGCTCTTGTGAGCCGAAACGTCGCAAGACTTGCCATATTATGGGTGAATAAACCACTTGCTGATTTTATCACTATCTTGGAGTGCAGTCCTACTTCTTTGTTCTCTATACCATTGGGGATTGCCGTTACCCTACGTTGGACCTTGCACCCACATGCTGGCTGGTGCTCCCACTGGACTTTTTCTTCTCTCTATATATATATATATATATATATATATATATATATATATATATATATATATATATATAAAATTTCACATGTATTTTACAAATGTATTTAGGGCAGTGTGAATTAATGTCATGATGACAGGATTATGCCCAATAACCATGAAATCAGTTTGTATCATTTAGGATATGTTTTTTGTTTGTTTCTCATGTCTCACACAATAAGGTAAAGCACCATGAGGTGAATAGGAATACATATAATAGCTAGCGTTTGGCCACTGCTTTTAAGAAATCCTGACAAAATCTGTGTCAGGCCTCCTTCACATTTGCATTCTCCACGGACAGCACACTTAGGCTACTTTCACACTAGCGTTTTCTTTTCCGGCGCTGAGTTCCGTCCTAGGGGCTCAAATCCGGAAAAGAACTGATCAGTTTTATCCTAATGCATTCTGAATGGAGAGTAATCCGTTCAGGATGCATCAGGACGGCTTCAGCTCAGTCTTTTTGACTGATCTGGCTTTTCAGAAAACCGTAGCATGTTGTATTTTTACCTCCGGCCAAAAATCCTGAACACTTTGACTGAACGCCGGATCCGGCCTTTTTCCCATTGACTTGCATTAACGCCGGATCCGGCGCCGTGTGTTCCGTCAAACTGGATCCGGCTTTTGCATGTTAAACCCGAAAAATGTGTAAAAAAAAGTCCATAAATGGCGGATCGGTTTTGTCCGGAAAGCGTGGACAAGAATAGGACATGTTATATTTTTTTAGCGGGGCCGCGGAACGGAGCAACGGCTGCGGACAGCACACTGAGTGCTGTCTGCATCTTTTGTGGCCCCATTGAAGTGAATGGGTCCGCATCCGAGCCGCCCAAACAACAGTCGTGTGCATGAGGCCATAAGGACATCTTCAGGGATGAAATGCCTACTGATTTTTTTCATGGATGTCAAAACAGACAAGGAAATGTGATGTGTCCAAAAACGGATGAGAAAAAAATGTCTGCATGAGAATACCAAAAAGAAAAGCAGAGCCTAGAGTCAGCCTGCCATGTCCAGGAATGTATTGGACATAATGCAGGGGGTGACTTGTCTACTCGAATCAGCAAATATTGAGAATACATGTCTGCTTATAAAAATCTTTCCCTTCCCTTTTTTCCATCAGCCTTAGGTGATTCAGAAAACTTAGTACACTGTTCACATTAGCATCCCACAGGACAGGAAGACTTTCCGCAAGTGAAGCACATCACTACACCATGTTCTAGAGACCTACTGTGTTACTACTAGAACCTATGGAGCACAGTGACAGCCACAGCACAGCAGCCTGGACTCCCTGCAGGTCGGCAACACTTCGAGTTCCCAATCCACAGGGAAGAGAACAGAACGTTTTATTGTCGGTGCTGGATATTATAGAAGAGCCTTATCAGAATGTATAGCTAATAGACAACTCTAATGCTGCCTATGGGGTTCTATAGCTTCAGGTCCGGATATATATATAGATATATATACACTGTTATATGTTTTGTATAATTTTAAGATGGGTACAAAGTATCCAGAGCACTATATATATAGTAGCTAATTTTATTATGCCAACTGATAACGAATGTTGTAGATAGATAGATATAAGAGATAATCAGACAGTCGGCTGATATGTAATACATAGTAGAGATATAGATAGATACATTAGATATGAGACAGATATTAGATAGATACTGTAGATAGATACATACATGGATAGAGATATACGGTAGATAGAAGTAGAGATATACTGTAGATAGAAGTAGAGATATACTGTAGATAGAAGTAGAGATATACTGTAGATAGAAGTAGAGATATACTGTAGATAGAAGTAGAGATATACTGTAGATAGAAGTAGAGATATACTGTAGATAGATAGAAGTAGAGATATACTGTAGATAGATAGAAGTAGAGATATACTGTAGATAGATAGAAGTAGAGATATACTGTAGATAGATAGAAGTAGAGATATACTGTAGATAGAAGTTGAGATATACGATAGATAGAAGTAGAGATATACTGTAGATAGAAGTAGAGATATACTGTAGATAGAAGTAGAGCTATACTGTAGATAGATAGAAGTAGAGATATACTGTAGATAGATAGAAGTAGAGATATACTGTAGATAGATAGAAGTAGAGATATACTGTAGATAGAAGTAGAGATATACTATAGATAGATAGAAGTAGAGATATACTATAGATAGATAGAAGTAGAGATATACTGTAGATAGAAGTAGAGATATACTGTAGATAGATAGAAGTAGAGATATACTATAGATAGATAGAAGTAGAGATATACTGTAGATAGAAGTAGAGATATACTGTAGATAGATAGAAGTAGAGATATACTGTAGATAGAAGTAGAGCTATACTGTAGATAGATAGAAGTAGAGCTATACTGTAGATAGATAGAAGTAGAGCTATACTGTAGATAGATAGAAGTAGATATTAGGTAGATGATATAATTCTTCCCGGAATGTAGAGAACAGTTTGCATAGTAAGTGGCATCATGCCATGTGTGCCCATACACAGTGACAGCTTCACATCATTGATCACTGAGTGCCCCCACTGACAGGGAGCCCAGCCAAGCCCGCAGTGCCAGTGCAGAGGGCAGACCACCGCTATGAGGAATGGCAGTACAGCTGCACAGGGGGCAGCCTATCAGTCACCGGGGCCATTACCCTGTCCGCATGGATTTGGTAGGATGACTTGTACAGCCCCGGGCTGTATCCGAGTCCCCAGCATGGGACCGGCTTGTGTCACTGTGTGCATGCTGTGTACACACTGTAGCAGTGATCCTGCCTGTGCAGAATACAAATACCTGGCACCCATTCAGAGTAAACTGTGAACCAATTAAGATGGAAGGTGTAGACTTTAAGGAGCTGTAAAGCAATGAAATGTAAGCTTATTAAATAAAGCCTAGCTAATGCCATTACATAGAGCTGTGTAAAGCGGGGATAGGGGAGATAAAGCAGTGATTATTTGGGGGGACTATAGCCTTTCCTTACTGAATAGATTATATTCCAATGTGCTGCAAATGGAGACCCTATAACTCCTATCTGGATTTTTGGAGAATCTAAAGATTTGGAGTAAGCAATGCAGTGGTAGGCACCGACAGGCATGTGCTGCTGGTTCTGGGCACTCACTCTGTGCCCATATGCAGTGGTAGGCACCGACAGGCATGTGCTGCTGGTTCTGGGCACTCTGTGCCCATATGCAGTGGTAGGCACCGACAGGCATGTGCTGCTGGTTCTGGGCACTCACTCTGTGCCTATATGCAGTGGTAGGCACCGACAGGCATGTGCTGCTGGTTCTGGGCACTCACTCTGTGCCCATATGCAGTGGTAGGCACCGACAGGCATGTGCTGCTGGTTCTGGGCACTCTGTGCCCATATGCAGTGGTAGGCACCGACAGGCATGTGCTGCTGGTTCTGGGCACTCACTCTGTGCCCATATGCAGTGGTAGGCACCGACAGGCATATGCTGCTGGTTCTGGGCACTCACTCTGTGCCCATATACAGTGGTAGGCACCGACAGGCATGTGCTGCTGGTTCTGGGCACTCACTGTGCCCATATGCAGTGGTAGGCACCGACAGGCATGTGCTGCTGGCTCTGGGCACTCACTCTGTGCCTATATGCAGTGGTAGGCACCGACAGGCATGTGCTGCTGGTTCTGGGCACTCACTCTGTGCCCATATGCAGTGGTAGGCACCGACAGGCATGTGCTGCTGGTTCTGGGCACTCAGTCTGTGCCCATATGCTGTGGCCACTTCCTTCAGGCTTTTCTGAGAGGCCATAACTACTAACGCCTTGTAGTCACCTTGAAATTTCCTCTGCTATTTTCCAATTAACAGCTTAATAGCCCTGGAAACCGAGTTCATGTGGTGAAGTTTACCATGGCCCCTTTCTATGAAAGGCTTTCTGCTGGGATCCCATTATGTGCTTGAATAAACCTTTTCTCAACACGCTAAGAGCACTGGAGGTTGTCAGGTGTCGGGTTACAATAGACTTTCAGGCAGGAGACATTGTGCCAACATAAATACAAACTTGGCCCTATAGGGGTATGTTGTCAAATAGTAGGATGTGTACAACATTCCCAGCAAATTAAGTATGAGAAAGGGATTACAGCACTCTATCAATGGAGTGTTTAGATGTGCACTGGGGGGAACAAGGGGCCTCTGGGGGAGGGGAGGGGGCATCATGGAAGCCAGTCCCTGTGATGTATGCTGGCTGCACATATCAATAATCACAGGGTCACTGCAAGAATGTGGCATTGTCTCACTGGCATCGCCACAATCCCCAGGTACTGCAATACTGGGAACATGTCTGCCGGGGAAATGGCAGAAACGTGATCTGAAATAGGTGATGGTGGATAGTTACATTACTATAGAGTATGCGATGGGCAGGTAGATGAAAGAGATTGGTACAGAGAAAGTAGTGCAGATGGGCGATGATAGGAACTAAAACACATGATACATAGAGACATAGGTATAACATGGATAATAGAGATCTAAACGGAGAGAATACTGGGGAAAATGAAAAGAGCAGGTAGATTAATTTAGGGTGGAAAACTAGGATAGATAGATAGATATGAGATAGATAGATAGATAGATAGATAGATAGATAGATATGAGATAGATAGATAGATAGATAGATAGATAGATAGATAATTATTTCCCCCATTCTAGAATCAATCTTTTCTTAGTATTCCTTACATACATTTGTTATATTAGACAGATACATACATAGATATAGATGACAGACAGACAGGTAATACATAGATATAGTGAAAATGAAAAGAGCAGATAGATAAAGGTGAAGTAGAAAACTAGAATAGATAGATATATAGATAAATAGACATACTAATACATAGATAATACATGCATATTAGCTAGTGAAAATGAAAAGAGCAGGTAGATATGTAATATGGAAAACATTAGATAGATAGATAGATAGATAGATAGATAGATAGATAGATAGGAGAAAGATAGATATTAGATAGATAGATAGATAGATAGATAGATAGATAGATATGAAATAGATAGATATGAGATAAATAGATAGGAGATATATGTATATGAGAGCGATAGATAGATAGATAGATAGATAGATAGATAGATAGATAGATAGATAGATATTAGATAGATAGATACTGTAGATAGATAGATAGATAGATACTGTAGATAGATAGATAGATAGATATTAGATAGATAGATACTGTAGATAGATAGATAGATATTAGATAGATAGATATTAGATAGATAGATATGAGATAGATAGATAGATAGATAGATAGATAGATAGGAGAGAGAGAGATAAATAGATAGATAGTAGATAGGTATGCGATAGAGAGATAGATTAGATAGATAGGAGAGAGAGAGATAAATAGATAGGAGATATATGTATATGAGAGCGATAGATAGGAGAGATATAAAAAGATAGATAGTAGATAGGTATGGGATAGAGAGATATGAGATAGATACATATTAGATAGATAGACCTAGAGATAAATAGATAGATCGATAGATAGATAGATAGATAGATAATAGATAGATAGATAGATAATAGATGGATAGATAATAGATAGATAATAGATAGATAGATAGATAGATAGATATAAGATAGATAGGAGATAGATAGATAATAGATAGATCGATAGATAGATAGATAGATAGATATAAGATAGATAGATAGGAGATAGATAGATAATAGATAGATAGATATAAGATAGATAGATAGATAGATAATAGATAGATAGATGGATGGATGGATAGATAGATATAAGATAGATAGATAGATAGGAGATAGATAGATAATAGATAGATAGATATAAGATAGATAGATAGGAGATAGATAGATAGATAGATAGATAGATAATAGATAGATAGATAGATAGATAGATATAAGATAGATAGATAGATAGATAGATAGGAGATAGATAGATAATAGATAGATAGATATAAGATAGATAGATAGGAGATAGATAGATAATAGATAGATAGATAGATAGATATAAGATAGATAGATAGGAGATAGATAGATAATAGATAGATAGATAGATAGATAGGAGATAGATAGATAGATAGATAGATAGATAGGAGATAGACAGATAGATAGATAATAGATTGGAGATAGATAGATAGATAGATAGATAGATATAAGATAAATAGGAGATAGATAGATAATAGATTGGAGATAGATAGATAGATAGATAGATAGATAGATAGATAGATATAAGATAAATAGGAGATAGATAGATAATAGATTGGAGATAGATAGATAGATAGATAGATAGATAGATAGATATGAGATAGATAGATAGATAGATAATAAATAGATAGATAGATAGATAGATAGATATAAGATAAATAGGAGATAGATAGATAATAGATTGGAGATAGATAGATAGATATGAGATAGATAGATAGATAGATAGATAGATAATAGATAGAAAGGAGATAGAAAGGAGATAGATAGATAGATAGATAGATAGATAGATAGATAGATAGATAGATAGATAGATGATAGATAGATAGATAGATAGATATAAGATAAATAGGAGATAGATAGATAATAGATTGGAGATAGATAGATAGATAGATATGAGATAGATAGATAGATAGATAATAGATAGATAATAGATAGAAAGGAGATAGAAAGGAGATAGATAGATAGATAGATAGATAGATAGATAGATGATAGATAGATAGATAGATAGATAGATAGATAGATAGATAGATAGATAGATAGATAGGAGATAGATATTAGATAGATATTAGATAGATAGATAGTAGATAGATAGGAGATAGATAGATAGATAGATAGATAATAGATAGATAGATAATAGATAGATAGATAGGAGATAGATAGATAGATAGATAGATAGATAGATAATAGATAGATAGATAGATAGATAGATAGGAGATAGATATTAGATAGATAGATAGATAGGAGATAGATAGATAGATAGATAGATAGATAGATAGATAGATAGATAGATAGATAGATAGATAGACCTAGAGATAAATAGCTGGATGGTGGATGATGACTAGATGTGAGGTCGCCATCCTCCTCTTTCCCTCCAGTGCCTGTACATTTCAGGAGAAGGTAGAAGAATGGATATATGGTATAGATGTGTCTTTTGTTTGGAACAATATGTGAAATCCGATATAAACGTGAGGCTCCTGTATGGCAGCGTGTGAATAGGCGCCTACACCATACAGTGCAGCCGCAGAAGGGACAATGAAATACTTGATATTTCTTTTGTGCGCAGGAAAGAGAAGCTCTGGAGCTCGGTATAAAAGTGACAGAACATTTCTTAGTTCAGTGGAAAAATGCTATAACTGATCCTCCCGGCACGGGAGGGGTTACATGCCCAGGAAGGTGCCCCAGGATTAATGCTCATTGCACGGCAGCCAGTATCCCACACAGAAAACGCACTGGGGACAACTGGGATTTAATGAACTTCCCATCTACTCATACAATAAAGTTAATTCAGTGCCGGGAATGAGGGGCTGGGAGTGTGTAGCAAAAGCTAACTGCATGTGCCGCCGTCCATCACCCTGACAGCCCATTACAGCTGCCTCCTAGTACACAAGTAACCGCAGAAAAAGCAGCATTATTGGGCAATTCTTCAGTTTCATCGTCTCCTCCCCAACTTTTACAATAAATATTTATCAGCAGAACACAGCAGCCAGTATTTTGTGGTGACTGAGAACTTAGGCTGGTAGCCATTCCAGCCTCCCCTCTTCATCTACCTGCTCAGCGATCCTCCTGCCATTTATTCTGGGTAATGGATGAGGCACATCCAGCCTCACCTGCAGCACCGGAGACATAGGGCTGATATTGCCACAGAGCCTTCCTCGTGCCATCTGCCTTCCCTCTGTGCCCCCACAGATACACTTTGTTCGGATCCTAACTAATGAAGCCCCTATAGCAGGGTTTGTGTGTCTGGTGCTGATCAGAAGCATTTCATGGAGGTCACATAATAATGTCTACAATGTGTAAATCTGGCCTGGATCACAATTACTATTGGCTAGTACCTATCACACTACTGTCACCACATAGTCTATAGGACTACCTCCATCCTGAGACTTACCCCCATACACAAAATAGGCAATGTACACCTTTATCTATCCATGACATTCACCTAGTACTTGTGTATGGGTATGACAGGGACCAGGGCGGATTGGCCATAGAATTCCTGGTGGGCTGATGCCCAAGCCTCTATCTCTGCAGCTGGCTGGGTACATAATAAGCAATCAGTGGCCACTAGGTCCCCAATCTGGACTGCTGTGACAGCTCAGCTCTGAAGACTATGTGTTCAGCTACATGTCTTTTCTTTACCATGTGTGGTGCAATGCAATGTTGTGAGGGGTCAGTCATGTTGGAAATGAGCTGGAGGCTGGCAGACAGAGCTCACAGTCTTCTCTCTTATTAACACTGTAGGGTTGCCCTATTTTCCCTTTAAGAGTGGTGTTCTCCTTCAAAGATTTAACTGTTACCCTTATAAATGGTATATAACTGCTAACCATTACTGTGAGGACATGAATGCACACTGGTAATGTAAGCCAGTGGAAGACAGGCAGTTACTGTAGGTGGCAAAGAGTCTCCTTCACAGCCCTCAGGTGTAACACTTGTGATGAAGGAAAGAATGGAGGGATGATGGGGTGACTAGAGGGGTGTGTGGTTGGAGAATGGGTGACAGGCTGTGAAGAGGTTCTCTCTGCTCTGGAGGAGGCTACAGAGGCGGAGACATGCTAAGAGGAGGGGAAGAATGCCACCTTACTCCCCCCATCTGGTGCACTATTCACACACAGCATGGAGAGTGAAGGGCTGCTATCCTAATAACCCAAAGTTACAGCACCATGCGTGGTCCTGCTGGGAGGACCTGGAGATAAGGAGCTGACTGTCCCCACACACAGCCTAGGATGTAGGACTAGACCAGGACATAGGAGATTATCCAGCGTGGTCCAGTCTGCAGCATCACTCCACATCTCAGCAGGGCATCCTCTAGGAGGACAGGACTTCTTCTGCTTCTGTAGACACAAGAGTCCCAGCACGGTGTCATCGGCAGGACCATGAATGGTTACGGCTCTCCCTACCTGTACATGGGGGGTCCTGTGTCACAGCCCCGAGCCCCTCTACAGAGAACCCCAAAGTGCGCCCGTTGCAGAAACCACGGGGTCCTCTCCTGGCTCAAGGGCCACAAGCGCTATTGCCGCTTCAAGGACTGTACTTGTGAGAAGTGCATCCTGATCATTGAGAGGCAGCGGGTGATGGCGGCACAGGTTGCCCTCAGGAGACAGCAGGCCAACGAGAGCCTGGAAAGCCTCATCCCAGACACTCTCAGACCTATGCCAGGCCTGCCAGCCGACACTAGTCAACCAGCGTCCAGGCCTGGAGAGATGACCATCAGGTGGACGCAGGAGCCCTCCTCTACCATGCAGCTGCCAGGAAAGACAGGTGGGTACGGCTAGGGACATTGGTCTTTAGGTTCTCTCTAGCGGCACAGACTAGAGGGGCACAAAGAAGGCTAATAATAATATCAATGGTACTAAACTACTGAGAGTGAGGATGAATAACCACACTACTACTAATAATGAGCCAAGTAATAGTACAAGGATAGTAATAATACTACTGATAGTGATAACCACACCACTACTAATAAACTAAATAATAGTAACAGGATGGTAATAATAGTATTGATAGTGATGATAACCACACTACTAATAATAATGAGCCAAGTAATAGTACAAGGATGGTAATAATACTGACAGTGATGATAACCACACTGCTACTAATAATAAGCCACAGGATACTGATAGTAATAATACTACTGATAGTGATAACCACACCACTAATAATAAACTAAATAATAGTAACAGGATGGTAATAATAGTATTGATAGTGATGATAACCACACTACTAATAATAAACTAAATAATAGTAACAGGATGGTAATAATAGTATTAATAGTGATAACCACACTACTAATAATAAACTAAATAATAGTAACAGGATGGTAATAATAGTATTAATAGTGATAACCACACTACTAATAATAAACTAAATAATAGTAACAGGATGGTAATAATACTACTGATAGTTATAACCACACTACTACTAATAAACTAAATAATAGTAACAGGATGGTAATAATAGTATTGATAGTGATGATAACCACACTACTAATAATAAACTAAATAATAGTAACAGGATGGTAATAATAGTATTAATAGTGATAACCACACTACTAATAATAAACCAAATAATAGTAACAAAAGAAAGAGAAAATCCAGCTTCTTGTGGAGTAAAAAGTAGTTCTTTATTGGCTCATCGTATAAAATCCACCAAAATGACAGGAAAAAGGTGTACAGTCATTTTACAGTCATTTTCCTGTGATTTTGGTGGATTTTATACGATGAGCCAATAAAGAACTACTTTTTACTCCACAAGAAGCTGGATTCTCTCTTTCTATTGGATATTCTATTAGGCCCAGTTCTGGCCTTTTTTCCGTGCTCCGTGGATTAAAGTCAGAGGTGAGAGCTGCAGCATTTCTATCATTGTTTTGAAATAATAGTAACAGTATGGTAATAATGCTATTGATAGTGATAACCACACTACTAATAATAAACCAAATAATAGTAACAGGATGGTAATACTACTACTGATAGTGATAACCACACTACTAATAAACCAAATAATAGCAACTTGATGGTAATAATACTACTGCTACTGATAGTGATAACCACACTACTAATAATAAGCCAAATGATAATACCAGAATGGTACTAATAATACTACTGATAGTGATGAATAACCACAACTAATAATAAACCAAATAATAAGAACAGGATAGTAATGATAATAATAATACTGACAGTGATGATAACCACACTACTAATAATAAACCAAATGATAATAACAGGATGGTGATAGTAATAAATAATTTTACTGACAGTGATGATTCACACTACTTGTAATAAACCAAATAATAATAACAACAGGCTGGTAATAATAGTAATACTACTGACAGCAATGAATAACCACAATACTAATAATAAATCAAATACTAGTAGCAGGATGGTAATAATAATAGTACTGATAGTGATGATGAATAACCACACTACTAATAATAAATGAAATAATAATAACAGGAAGGTAATCATAATATTACTGATAGTGATGACGAATAACCACACCACTAATAATAAATGAAATACTAGTAGCAGGATGGTAATAATAATAGTACTGATAGTGATGATGAATAACCACACTACTAATAATAAATAAAATAATAATAACAGGATAGTAATAATAATATTACTGATAGTGATGAGGAATGACCACACCACTAATAATAAACCAAATAATAGTAAGAGGAGGGTAATGATATTACTACTGATACTGTTGATAACCACACCACTAATAATAAATTGAATCATAGTAATAACAGGATGGTAATAACTAATACTACTTACTACTACTACTACTACTACTACTACTACTAGTGATAACCACACTACAAATAATACATGAAATAATAATGACAGGATGGTAGTAGTAATAATACTACTGACAGTGATGATAACCACACTACTAATAAGAAACCAAATAACAATAACAGGCTGATAATAATACTACTGATGGTGATGATAGCCAGTGCCACACTACTACTAATAAATGTAATCATAACGGGATGGTAATAATAATACCGCTGAGTGATGATGATGACCATCTCATATCTCTCTGTCCATCAGGTATCTATCTATCTATCTTCTATCTCGTATCGATCTATATATCTCTATATATCTGGTAAACTAGTACCCATAGTAAATTGAGTACTGTGCAGTATAACATATACTCTATCACACTACCTGACCGGGTATTAGTCTTTCCTGGACTGTTTGCCAGCGTCCCTTCTGATGAATACGATTCTTCTCATAGATTGCTGGTAATAGTAATCATTACAACCAGTGGTTATGCCGGGCATAGCTGTCACTTCCTGGGCACATACTTGGCAGCTGCCTGTCACACTGCCCAGTACCCTGTATAGATGTGCACACATTGGAGGCGGTTTATCACATTCTGATTTATTGAAAGTCCCCGGGCCACTTTTCAGCTGATGAAGGAGACAAGTAGTGAAGTGTGGAAAATTACTCAAGAAGGAAATCAAGTGGAGCCTCAACTTGTGCCAAAACATGTCACCGGGGGTGGGGGGATCAAGTTACAGGAGAACTCCCAGCATCCTCCCCATGGAAGAGAATGG